>NC_039365.1:7309963-7310095 GCF_003573695.1 Papaver somniferum | reverse complement strand
ATTTTAAATTTACTTCCGTTGATTTGAATTAAATTTCTACTTTTTTGAAACATACGACCTTAATTAAAACTTGAGGATGTTTACATACAAAGAGATAATAGAAAGGAAATGACAAACGACAATTTTTAATTC
>NC_039365.1:7089723-7309953 GCF_003573695.1 Papaver somniferum | reverse complement strand
CTCTAATTTGGGAAAACTCGTCACTATTGCCTCTTAATATATTAACTGGTGCTGCGTTGCTACGTTGTTCATAAACATGTGGCCAGTCACCGGGTAGACGCTCATCCTCGACTATCATATTATGTAAGATAATACAAGTTTTCATGATATAGGCAAGCACATCTGGATTCCACATTCTTGCAGGTTGTTTGATGATTCCAAATTGTTGTTGAAGTACACCAAATCCCCGTTCAACATCTTTTCTTGCACCCTCTTGCATCGATGAAAATATTTCCTTTTTCCTACCAACCGGATGTTTAATGGCCATAATAATAGTAGGAATCTCTGGGTATATTCCATCACCTAGATAATACGGCATATCATATGAATGTCCGTTCACCTCATAGCTCATCGGCGGTGCTTTTCCTGTTACAAGACTTCGAAAAACATATGAACGGTTCATAACATTAATATCGTTGTTAGAACCGGGCATACCAAAAAAAGCATGCCAAAACCATAGGTCATACGACACCACTGCCTCCAACACGATACTTTCGCTCCCTTTATACGCGGTGTAAGCCCCAGATTCTGCCGACGGACATTTATCCCATTTCCAATGCATGCAATCTAGACTACCCAGCATCCCAGGAAATCCCCGGTCTTTGTTTTGCTTGAGCAACAGTTCAATATCACCAGCCGTTGGTTCACGCAAATATTCTTTCCCATACACATTCACAATCGTCTTAGAGAACCTACGAGTACCTTCCAGCACAGTTGTTTCTCCTATGCGTAAGTACTCGTCTATTGCATCTGCCCCACATCCGTAAGCTAACATTCGTACTGCTGCTGTTACTTTTTGATGAGGGTTTAATACTAAAACTCCACAAGCGTCGGGTTTTTGAACAAAATATCTGTTTGCATTGGTAACACCTTCCACTATCCGGTTAAACAATTGTCGACGCATTCTAAATCTTCTGCGAAAAACATTGGGTGGTTGGTTTGGGTACGGAGAGAAATAGTCGTTCCATAGAAGTTCAGCCCCTGACTCACGATCTCTTGGTATTCTGATACGAGTTTGAGGCCATTTTGAATTTGTAACAAGGACTCCCAAACTAACGGCCATGTTATTTTGCATAATTGCTATTGCATCATCATCCGAGGAATAAAAACTACTATTAGAAGAAGAAGATGAAGAAGAAACAGAAGAGCAATAATGAGCGGTTTTCTCATAGTGTTCCATTACTATATGAAGCAGAAGAGATGTATTGTTATTCATATATTGAGTGAATCCAGTCTTTAATTTATAACCCATTTTCAAGAGCATTAAAAAAAACCAAAAATAGATATTTTTTTGGGTTCACGCAAATGTGTTTTCCAAAAAAGATAAAGTGTTTGTCAGTGACCTGATATGACAATACTATATATGATTAGACTATACTATATATGATATGACTATACTATATAAGATAAGAAAAGATAACTCCAAAGACAGGTCATCTAAATAGTCATAACAAATTAACCCTTCATATTATCATTATCCGAAGTGGACGATCTTGGTGCCACAAAAGGCATGTGCGTTCTCGGATTGGTATTGACTGAGGACATTGTTGAAGCTGATCCTTGATTCATACCACTCCAAACTTGTGATGGCAGGGTTTGGGAAAAGGAACCGTATCCAAGCTGAGGTTGGACAGTGTGCGGCATACGGAAAAGAGATAGTTGTTGCTGCAAATCAACGTTCGCATTATTTAGCCTTTGTATTTCTGCTTCTTTCGACATAATAACGTCCATCCTCTCCTTCGTTTGTTTTAATGTAAATTCGCGAAATTGTTGATTAAAATCAGCATTTTCTTGAAATAATGTGTAAGCTTCATGCTGTCAAGAAAAAATAAAATATATAAGTACAAATATACCAACAAAAATCGAACGTACAATAAAAAGTCGAAAGTACACTTACGTGGGATAATAGATGTGGAGGAGGGATATGTACATGTTCAACAGGTTGTTCAATTGGAACCGTGTACAAGTCACCGACATACCCATATGTTTGGGCTTCCCAAATAGGATGAGTCACGTAATCTTTGGAGTTGGTTACCATTGTCCAGTATTGTAAATATATATCATAATCTTTAACAACTTGCACTATCTCTGTTGCATCGACCAAACCTTCTTTTTTTAGGCGTTCGGCTTGAATATTGCCAATATCCCCTATAACTGTGTGTAGTCTTATAGGAACATCGAAAGTACAATGGTTTTGTCGCCAACACCTTTCACCAAGATACATGTTGTGCTGTACAGTTAGAAAGGGAATAAGAATTTAGTAAGTATGTTATATAGGAAAAAAGTATGTTATATAGTAAGTATGTTATATAGAAAAAAAGTATGTTATATAATAAAATTTACAAATTAACTCACAATGCCCATGTAAGAAAATATATATCTCGAGTCTGATAGCCGCGTAGCCGTGCATCCCATATCAGATGCAAGAACTTCTCTGTATGATTCCCATGGGCGCCATGTCACTTGTTCAGCAGTAAGCTTACTTAGTAAATCCCTACAACGGAAAATATCATTTGTATTCTTCGGTACATTCCATTTAGAAGATACGGGCCATTTTTGTTCTGTACTCGCCTCTGGGATTTCTGTTCGACATATGCCCAGGTATTCATACCCCCAAAACTACTCCATCAAAATAATTAGCCAATTTAATAACTTAGCAACAAAATAAACAATGAGAGGAAAAATAACTAGATTGAAAGAATACCTCTAATACTTGGAATGGACCACATAGTGCCTTCTGTCTCCTCCCAGATAAACGGAGTGCCGCATACAATTTCGAAAACGCAGCACCACCCCAGTCATACGTGGATACTACATCAAGATTTTCAAAAGCAGCTAACCATCCAGCATCAATATAAGTCTTTGCATTAGAAAATAAAAAATGTCCCAAAACATACATGAAAAAGGCAATTGCTACTCTATGAGCAAGGGTGCTATCATTTTCAGCCGCAACCAACTTGTCTTCGAAGAAATATGACCTTAAATATTTAATTGTAATTGAATTTGAAACCCACGACGGTGCTTTTGGACAGAGGGTGACATCTTGGATATCCGGAAAGATATGCTCACGAACATGTTCAAATTGGTACTTCCCCGAATCATAAGGAACATCAGGCCCATCACCGATACTCAGTCCAGTCAACATGAGCCAATCTAGGGGGTGAATCCCATCTCACCAAATGGGAAGTGAAAAGTGTTTGTTGTATCCCAAAATCTCTCAGCAATATAATCAACCATTGAATGGTTGGTTTCGCTACATTGTATGTCCAGTAAATTTTGCCATCCCGCTTTTTCAATAATATATTTAGCTCTAGGACAGTGTTGTGAAATAGTTTGATAGTGATGAATTACCGATGCCAAAGATCCACGATGTTGATACTTCAATTTGTGCTCCCCTGTAAATGTGATGCCCGTAGTAGCGTGCGGTTTATCATCTTGCAGTATAGGAAACCTCCCTAACCAGGGAATATCAACCTCCTTAATTGTACCAGTAGCGATTAAGTTATAATCCTCTTCGGCTACAGATTTTTGTTTCTTGTTCGTCTTCATGCGACCATTGAAACGCGCTGTGAATTTGTTCAACATCTGTGCACACACAATATAGATGCAGTTACATTATTAAAAGACCAACCCTCATTAACGAATATTTTTATTAGTCCATCACCATTTATATTCCAAATACTATAAATCCTTAACACAAACCATATCAATTCCAAATTCTATAATTCCAGAAACATAAATTAAATCGTCACCGATGCATTTCCAAAATCATTACAAGATTCCACAACCCAATTTAATCACTTCAAGATTCCATAAAAATCACTAAAAAATCAATTCCATACTCACGCAATTAGCTCTTCTACATATGTAACTCCCAAAATTTACATAACTACAATTTACATAACTAAAATTAATCACCTCAAAATTCAATAAAAAACAATACAAATTCAATTATTGGTAACCATATTCACATACAACATGCAGAAAACCAATAATTAATCCAATAATTTACATAACTATAATAATTTACAATAATTTAAAATTAATCCAATAATTTTAAAATTAATCCAATAATTTACATAACTACAATTATTGATAACCATATTCACTAAAATTAATTACCAACAGACAACATGAAGAAAAACAATAAAAGGAAGCTCTCAATTGAAATAGGTTGAGTGAAACAGATGAAGGGTGAGAACTATTTCCCACATAATCCACATAACCACGGATTTTTATAATACCCAAAAATTATAAATCAAATTTTTACAATACCACTGTGGAAGCTCTAATAAATTTTAGTGAATAGATTATAAATCAAATAAAAATTTACAATACCCACAAATCAAATTTTTACAATACCCACAAATAAATTTTTACAATACCACTGTGGAAGCTCTAATAAATCTAACTATTTTAAAAAAAAAATTAACCAAATTTACATAAGCATCAAATATGGTTTTTTCCACATACATATTAATCTCTAAAAAAACATAAAACACACATACCCAATTAAATTTAACCAATTTCATATTCATATTTGTTCGTTAAAACCAAATTTTAGATAAACTAATTTTAACAAATAAAACCCTAAATAAATTATACAACAATATGGATAAAACAAAAGAGATTAAGAAAAAAAAAACATACCTCTTTTGTAACCCGGGTTCATCAAGTATCTCGTTTTTTTCTTTTCTTTTACTGCTCGTTACTGTGATGTTTTTGTTTAGAAGCTGTGTTTGTGGTTGATCGTACCACTGTGGACGCTCTAAGAACCTAGGAAAGTCTTTCAGTAAAGGATATTCAAGAGGGTGAGCTAGATGTAGTCATGAATGTTCACTCGATAGTAGGTGCAAACCAATCATCTTATGATCCCTCAGTTCCCCCTGGATTTTAATTACATAATAGATTTATGAATTCCAAGAATAAGATAAAGAAGAGGAGATAATGACGTCTCAATTAGTCCCGGAAGTCTCGGAGAAAAGCATCGCAAAGCCGTCACCGTCCGAGCAAATTTTAGGATCTAACATGAAATTAAGTTCAAAACAAAAGGAATATGTATGTTTCCGATTGGTAATCCGAGTACAAAGCGGAAAAGGAAAAAGAATTTATGAAAATCTAAAGTTCCTAATAAGGTATCAACAGATAAACTTATGAAGTACGTCTCTTTATGAGGCTTAGACTTCCTCCTTTAAAGTTTAATTGAGAACAAATGTTTACCTACCTCGCGAAAAATCATGATGGCCTAATTATAAGAGATGATGATGAGTCTACTAATTGTTAGTAAATAGTGGTCTTTATTTGGTTCGAAAGTTGTGTCTTGATCTTCAGGTACCATAAGTTGTTTCTGCTGATGTTGATGATCTTTGTGTACTTTGAAATTTTCTTGCTTTAGTTCTACCTTTGTTTATAGCTTTTTCTAAGAGCTTTTTTCTCTCTTCAAGTTGTATCCGCCTGCACACCACTTGTGTGCTTTTTAATCCATCCTCTTTGATCGATCAAAAAACAGGATTAAGTTTGACAAACTTAGTTCGAAAGGTATCAACGATAAAGAATATTGAATTTAGTGTTGACGAGTTTGGAGCTCAGGTGGCCACTATCATCACTGATACTATACCATATGGCATCTGTCGATAATCTGGTATCTGATGTCATCCTAACACTTCTTAAAAAGGTTGGGGTATTTTGTGTTTCCTCCCCTCTAAAGATTGTTAATTGGCATTGTCTTTCCTAGAAAAATATACTTAGTGATACCTCCCCTCTTTACTTTTTCCAGTCATTTCCAGTTAGCTGACTCAGCAATTAATGGTGCACACATGGCAAATGTAGAAATACTTTGATGAATTTACCAAACTATCCTCACCATTTTCGTTAGTAATTGTAATATACCAGCACATGGGGTATTTTTGGTAGTTCGTTGAAAGCTATTTTCATCCTTGCCACGCGTGACTATTGTTGAGTCATCTAATGGAAAAACCAACGATGGAAAGTATCGCTAATTATATTTCTAGTAGAGGTAATACAATTTAGCACTCTTTAGACGTAGGAAACACAAAATATCCCAAAAGTTTGAGTGGGTCTGAACCCATTTGACCCTTAAACAAATCTGGTAGTGCTGTATTAACAACAGCATGAACAAAATGTGGACGTGATAAGCTCGACTTATACACAATACGGTGTGCTTGGGTGATCATGAATTTTTTATGGATCTTCAGCATTATCTATTGCCTTCAACTTATAAATAAGTGTAATTTTACATCGAACTTAAACTGCATCCGCAACAATTAGTTTGATTACATTCACTAAAAATAAATATATAAGTCTTAAAACGCCCCACAACCAGCGTTAACTATATCTCCGCCCGGCCCAAACGAAGATTATACCAACGCTCCACATGCAAGCGTGGATTATACATCCGCCCGACTAAATATACTCCACTGCCTTAACGTGACACTACAGACTAAACTCAAATTTGATCGTTTGTTTTGGTCTTTGATCTTTGGTTTTGATCGTACCACTGTGGACGCTCTAAGAACCTAGGAAAGTCTTTCAGTAAAGGATATTCAAGAGGGTGAGCTAGATGTAGTCATGAATGTTCACTCGATAGTAGGTGCAAACCAATCATCTTATGATCCCTCAGTTCCCCCTGGATTTTAATTACATAATAGATTTATGAATTCCAAGAATAAGATAAAGAAGAGGAGATAATGACGTCTCAATTAGTCCCGGAAGTCTCGGAGAAAAGCATCGCAAAGCCGTCACCGTCCGAGCAAATTTTAGGATCTAACATGAAATTAAGTTCAAAACAAAAGGAATATGTATGTTTCCGATTGGTAATCCGAGTACAAAGCGGAAAAGGAAAAAGAATTTATCAAAATCTAAAGTTCCTAATAAGGTCTCAACAGATAAACTTATGAAGTACGTCTCTTTATGAGGCTTAGACTTCCTCCTTTAAAGTTTAATTGAGAACAAATGTTTACCTACCTCGCGAAAAATCATGATGGCCTAATTATAAGAGATGATGATGAGTCTACTAATTGTTAGTAAATAGTGGTCTTTATTTGGTTCGAAAGTTGTGTCTTGATCTTCAGGTACCATAAGTTGTTTCTGCTGATGTTGATGATCTTTGTGTACTTTGAAATTTTCTTGCTTTAGTTCTACCTTTGTTTATAGCTTTTTCTAAGAGCTTTTTTCTCTCTTCAAGTTGTATCCGCCTGCACACCACTTGTGTGCTTTTTAATCCATCCTCTTTGATCGATCAAAAAACAGGATTAAGTTTGACAAACTTAGTTCGAAAGGTATCAACGATAAAGAATATTGAATTTAGTGTTGACGAGTTTGGAGCTCAGGTGGCCACTATCATCACTGATACTATACCATATGGCATCTGTCGATAATCTGGTATCTGATGTCATCCTAACACTTCTTAAAAAGGTTGGGGTATTTTGTGTTTCCTCCCCTCTAAAGATTGTTAATTGGCATTGTCTTTCCTAGAAAAATATACTTAGTGATACCTCCCCTCTTTACTTTTTCCAGTCATTTCCAGTTAGCTGACTCAGCAATTAATGGTGCACACATGGCAAATGTAGAAATACTTTGATGAATTTACCAAACTATCCTCACCATTTTCGTTAGTAATTGTAATATACCAGCACATGGGGTATTTTTGGTAGTTCGTTGAAAGCTATTTTCATCCTTGCCACGCGTGACTATTGTTGAGTCATCTAATGGAAAAACCAACGATGGAAAGTATCGCTAATTATATTTCTAGTAGAGGTAATACAATTTAGCACTCTTTAGACGTAGGAAACACAAAATATCCCAAAAGTTTGAGTGGGTCTGAACCCATTTGACCCTTAAACAAATCTGGTAGTGCTGTATTAACAACAGCATGAACAAAATGTGGACGTGATAAGCTCGACTTATACACAATACGGTGTGCTTGGGTGATCATGAATTTTTTATGGATCTTCAGCATTATCTATTGCCTTCAACTTATAAATAAGTGTAATTTTACATCGAACTTAAACTGCATCCGCAACAATTAGTTTGATTACATTCACTAAAAATAAATATATAAGTCTTAAAACATTGAGAAGGGGGAGGAAATTGAAGGCGCAGTCAACCAACAAATCGCAAGAGACCTTAGTAGCCATGAGTGGGAACAAGGACGGGAGCTGGAACAGGGACGGGAACGCGAATCGTAAAATTTTCAAAAAATGAAATTAGGAGAACGAATTGGGAACGTAAATTACAAATTTTTAGAAATCTTAGTTATATTACTCATTTTCCAATTTTGTAACTAAGAAATAAGACATAAAACCTTAAATATTTAGAAAATGTTAATTATGTGCGAGAATATTTCTCAGTCATTTACTATTTTTTTTGCCTCTTGTGTTTGTTACGAGCGAACTTGACTTTGTGCTTGGTCGCCATCATCCTCTTCTTTATTTATCACTGAGTTTGAAGATGTATCCACGATAGAATAAAAGAAAAAGAAGAGAAAGAATTTGTTTGGTGGAACTATGAAAGTATGAGTAACGGCCTTATATAGAGTAAGATCTGAAATGACAACAAAGAAATCAAATTTCTTATCTGATTACAAGAAACTAAATATTCGAAATCGGTGGGAACTAACTTCATGTTGGAGTTAAGTTTATATCGTGATTAAGTTTACAATGGAAACATCAATCACGCCAACAACAATTAACAAAACTATTTTTTCAAAGAAATTCTCATCTTACATTGATCTTTGATCTTTTGTGTATAGATAGATTAGCATCCATATTGATGTCAGTTGGTGTTGATGTAACGTTTAGGGGCAGACATGGATTTTGAGTTTCTGGTCCCATGGTTGACTCTGTTTGTTTGATTCATTTCAATTGTTGCGGACTTGACTTTGTAAATCCAAAATGTTCGGGTCTAGAATCTAGATACATATTCTGTTGAGTTTATGTTGGGATTGGTTGGAACTTGAAATCACACGTTTCTGACAAGTTGGGAGCGCGTTTTTTGCATGTTAGGATCGCGTTCCTGATACGAATCTCATTTGGGAACGCAAATTTGCGATTTTAAGGAGATTCGTGATGCCCTTTGGCTACTAAGCAAGAGACTGTTTAACTCATAATAAAACCAGAGTAGCCGTACACATGAAGCTCATCTAAAGGAAATAAACAAGATCTGGATATACAATTTTCAAGAACAAGATCGAAACATGACAGATAAATTATTAGCAAGACAGGTTAAGATTATCTCCAATTGGTAACAAGGGTTTTGGGTGTTACCAGTGTAATTATTTTTATTAAATTTGGGAAAAGGTCAAAGAAAAAAAAATACTATAGCAAGTAAAAGAAAATCCGCCATTTGAGTTTTTAAGTAAATGACTTCATTGAAAATATACAAGGAATGCACAGTATAGTAGTATGCTTAAACAATAAAAGAAAATAGTGGTGATTTACAAACTAAAAATTTATGTTGATACAGTGGTCTGGCCTCTGTCTTTGAATACCAATTCACCGTCTATGCCAAATTCGGTCAGGGAATGCATGTTCCGTCTGACCTCGACATGGCTAGCTTTGATTACCTATTGATCCACTTAAAATGACCACTGACCATGATCGAGTCAACCCCATCATCAAGAACTGGACACTTCAAGAATATAATAATTGCTATTATAGCAGCCCAATTTGAATCATGCGAGCCCAACTTGTGAAATGCGGTGGTGTTCTGACATAGAGATATTTTCTTAAGGATTTTCCGGTTTGTCTTGTTCTTTTCGGTTGGAAATCTATCATTAATCATTTGTAATATCTATTGATTTTATTTATGAATACTATTTTAACAACACGGTTCCGCTTCATTTACTGAAACAATTTACATTATCGAACAGTTATAATTGATTGATTGATCATTCAACAACAATCCACTTTCTGGCTTCATATCCATAGCCTCGTTTGGCTCTCGATCCATTTGCCACTTAACAAATTCTCCACGGCTGCGCTGACAATAACATGAACAAAATGTGGATAGGTTTGGCTCACACAATATGGTGCATTTGTGTGATCATGAGTTTATTATGGGTCTTCACAGTTTCTCATGCCTTTTTATATATTAGTTCGCTTTTCTATCCACTTAATTTAGAGTGCATACTAAACTATTAATTTGGTCGTGTCTTGGAGTGTTGAAGTCTTGAACCATTGAGATTCAAAGTTTTAATTGAAGTTGGGTTAAATTTATTGGATTAAAGCTATTGTATGTTGTAGGAAAAATCATACATTGAAGTCGGGAAACTTTTTACTAAATGAAGTATGAATTTGAACAGGCACACTACACAGCAAAGATTATCCCATGTTGCTATTAGGTTTGGAGTGTCTACTTTTATGATTTTTTCCGTTATGTAATTAGTTATCATTAAATTGGGTTGTAATCGCAATCTTGTTGGTGTAAGAGGGTTCTGAAGATAACCAATACTTTAATGTAAAAGAAATCGAAATGGATGATATGTATTTGTCTTTTATGGTTGGTTTGCTGAAGAAAAGTCGACCTCTTTTTTACCGTTAAGTAAAGTGATTTCTTTGTCAAACTTTCACGGAGACTTGTTGTCTCTGTTTCAAATTATACAATTGAACAATTTTCTCACGATTAGAGAATGAAAATGATAAATATTTTTGTGGTTTAATATATGATCATGGTGTTTTCTTAGACATGTGTGTTGATACTCTTTTTATCGGTTTTCAAACGATTTGTTTCGATTGTATATTTTGTATCTACAATGGACAGAGCACTTTGGGCTTGAGCATTTGAGCTAACATACGATTAGTGATACTAACCAAACATATATCCATCATTTTAAACCTATTTGACACAACAAAAAGTTAAAATGAAACCAGTCAATTTAATCGGGCAGTCAAGACACTTCGATCATATTAAATAGATAATTTGGTGTAGGTGTTTATCTTCTTATGATTATGATGATTGAATTATGTTATTGATGTTGTCGTGTAATTCAGTAGTATGTTATGGTTGTCTACACGTTTGACTGTTATTTTATATGTTTGGTTGTTGTTGTGGGTGTAAAGCTTCCCATTTGGAGTCAAAACTTTTTAGAAGAATACTTGTTGAGATCACACATCCCAACTTGAACCTAACAAGTAACAACTTTGCAAAAAATCAACTATAATACTACTAATTAGTTTGATTCATTTGAAAATTTATTTCAAAATGATATCGATATCCTTCAAGTATAATTTAACATTTTTTTAATAGGCACAAATGATCGTCTAATCATGCGGTGTGGGTCTTGACCCATTTGCCTCTCAACAAATCTGCCACCCAGCACTGTACCGAACTACCCATAACATGAACAAATTGTAGATAGACACAAAATGGTGTATTTGTGTGATCATGAATTTGTTATGGGTTTCACAGTGTCTCATGCCCATCCTTTATATATTAGTCTATTGTTGCATACCTTTAGAATGCTCACCAAAATATGAACTTTGACTATGTTCTTTAGTGTGGAAACAGATCGTCTAAACCTTTGAGACCGAGGAGGAAATTGAAACTTGGTTAAAATTTATGTAAGAAAATGTAATATTATGTCATGCATTTGAAGGCCCTATAAGGGGAGATCAAGGTTACAACATTTAATTTTGAATGCATTGTGGCCTATAATAGCATCTACTATATGTTTGTCAGTTTGGAAATGCAGAGACCTTATCATCTCCGAAGACGGTACTACAAACCACCTTGCAGTCATTTAACAGGTGAAAGTCCAAGCCTTCTTCTAGAGAAGAAACTCAAAGGAGCTACAAAGACTAACTTAGATTACGTCCTAGGAAATTGGGACAATCTGTTGGGTTTGTAATTGTAAGCTCTTTGAGTTTGCTTGTGCTTACACCTAGCAATCCTTTCTAATATATTCTTACTTTTTCCGTTTAAAAAAAAAGTAATATCATGTCGTGGGACAAATCACAAAATGAAATTGGGTTAAACATTACAAAGAAATTATAAACTATATAGCAAACACATTACTTGGAAGAAATACTGAACATTGATATTTCGATACGAGTGTTTGGCTTTCTGATTTTCTTGTTTATTTAAAGATTCTCGTTAAACTGACTTGGTATCCAATCCTCTCGATGTTACAGAGTTTTGAAGAATATCAGAATCCTGAGTCCAATTGAGTCATTGATACATCAAGGCAGTCAAGACTCAAGATACCTCGACCATATGGTCCATTACATAAAGATATAAAAAACTAAAACATATATTTGATGTTATTAGATTAAGTGATAATAGGCACCCCTAAAGACCT
The DNA here is from genome assembly GCF_003573695.1 of Papaver somniferum. NCBI lineage: Eukaryota > Viridiplantae > Streptophyta > Magnoliopsida > Ranunculales > Papaveraceae > Papaver > Papaver somniferum. The sequence continues at coordinate 7,297,598 of NC_039365.1, read as the reverse complement.
ATTTAGAAGACCCATGTTACTTTGATTTCTGTTACTATGACTCCTGTTAGTTTAATTTCTGTACATATTGGTATTTTAAAAAACATAGTTCATGCTACTTGATTGTACATGTTCTTGAAAACATCTGGTTGGAGCTGATCCAATCACTGCTTTGTGCAGTGATCAATATTAATTTTATTACAAAATCAATTTGGCCTGTTAATGTTGCTTAGCTCTCTGGGAACTTTGAAATGATTTTTATGTTTGAAAGGATTGAAATGTTCAAAAACTGATGGAAATACAATAGACTTGATGAATGTAATATGATCTTGATAAACTGGTGTAAAGTTTTAGATTTCCAAAATCCGCATTTGCAATATATCTTATGAGGTTCACCTCTTTTAGGAAAAAAATAAAAAGTTGAAATCAAGGGAACCTAACAACAAACAAATTTAGCAAAAAAATCAACGATATAGCTAATTAATTTGGTTCATTTGTAAACTTGATTCAAAAGCTAAAACACTAAGAGCATCCACAGTGGGCGAGTATAACCAAAAATTTGGGATGAGATCGTAACACAGTGGGACGGAGTAAAGATTAAATCCCAGCCAAAGATCAAATTCCAGACCATATTTGGTCGCGACCAAATCCCAAATTCTAATATAGTCGGGCGTAAATTTAAAGTACGCTTGTTGCTGGGCGTATACCAAAGTTACGCTTATCATCAGGCGTGACTTTAACCATCCGCCCGTTCACTTACTCAATGGGGCGTACACCCAACCATCCGCCCCATTCAAAATGAAATCTCATCAGGCGTACACCCAACCATCCGCCCGTTCACTTACTCAATGGGCGTACACCAAACCATCCGCCCCATTCAAATTTCGGGCGTAAACCAATTTTGCGCCCCATTCAAGCGTACACCAAATTTACCCCCGTTTTCGTGCGGTGATTAATTTTACGCTCGACCAAATTTAATTTTCTACCCCTAACGTCACAGTACAGAGTAAACTCAAATTTGATCATTTTTTTTGGTCTTTGATCTTTGGTTATACTCGCACCACTGCAGTTGCTCTAAGCATAGATCAAAATAGGAGTCCAAAATCCAGGTGACATTAGTGTATTAGTGGATGGTTGTTCATGCACCCTGTTCATGCAGGATTCACGGTTTCCAAAAATGGTTCGTATGGTCCGTAAAGGTTTAGATTTTATTAATAATACATTTTTCAACTTTATTGAATTTTTAAATAGCCGCAAATGATTGTCTAACTGTTTATTACAGTCTAATTATGGAGTCGACTGTACAAATGGATGTATCACATGAAAGTCCAAAAATCATCACTAAAAAAAGAAAGTCTTCCACGAAATTTGTATTGTGAACTAAAATAGATCAAATGATTCAGAATTTACCTAGTAGTTCATAATCCACTTTGTAACTCTGTGATTATGACTCAATATTTATCATGCCAGACAAAGAGAATTACTGATAAATTACTCAGTGAATCAAGTATATGTTGGAATCTTGTAACAATGAACAACACGTTAGATGTATCAAATATAATATGTAAACAACTTTACCGAAACAACTTGACGAGAGCAGAATCACAAGTTCAATAAGTTGTCCTTAACACATTAGTTGGCAGGTATATTCGAGATGAGCAATGTTAAATCCCTCACAGCGAGGATGTGTTTAGGATAAGACTGTCCGATATAACTTGAGTTAGCACAATGCAAGTTACCCACTCTTGGACTTAGCAAGTAGGATTGGAAGTCGAGACGCGCCGCGAAAATGAAGAAAATAAGACGATAAAACGAATTGCTTCTGATATATCATGAAAACATATTTTCGTTATATAAGAAAATACTTGCAAATCAAGTTAGGTGTTTGGTTTCCTTCAAAAACAAGTTTTGTTTCTTGTAAAACAATTAAAAGCAATTTTCCCATAAATAAAATTCTTAAGAAATATTTTTGGAATTAATTTCTTAAAAAAAACTTGGAAAAATAAATTATACTAGATATGGGACTTTGTGCATGGTTGTGAAATTTTACAAGTCAAAATACCCCAATTTGGGAGACATGGTTGTGAAAGTGCCCCAAATTTTTGAAAAAAGTTAAAATTCCTCAATTCGTTAACTTTTCCATCCAAGCCAGCTACGTAGTGAATTTAGGATCTAGGGTTTAGGGTTCTGGGGGCTGGTGCTGGTCTCGACAGCGACGGTGGTGGTGGTGGGCTGGTGGTGGTGGGCTGGTGGTGGCGGCAACATCAATGGTAGCAGTGGCGGCGGTTGCGGTGGTGGTGGTGGTGACACGTGTCACAATATTAAAGATGATCATTTTCTTAAGAAGAAAATGTCAATTTAATAAAAATTAGGGTTTAAAATGACTTTTCTTTACATGTGCGAGTTCAAATGTGTGCCAATTTCATCACTTAACTACTGAACTACTTTTGAGAAACAAAATGGGGCATTTCAACTTTTTTCAAAAACTCGGACCATTTCCGCAACCATGCCTCCCAAATTGAGGCATTTCAGCTCTTGGCTCATGATTACAACAAAAACAGTTATTCTACACCGATTAGGTAAAAGAATCTCATTAAACTAGCGTGGTATCCCAATCCTCTCGACCTAAGTGAGCTTTGGAGATTTACCAAGGTCCAAAAATGGTAACTCAAACACGAAATGGATGCATTGTAATCATCATCTCCAGTTTGTCGAAAGATACCTCGTTCTCCTTTGTATCGCTTGGTAATGTGATTTCTTTCTCAATCTTTTCAACCGCCTCGGATGGAGGCGTTGTAACAATGCCTTCTCGAGCTGCTGGTTTATATGTTATAAAGCCTCAACTCCAGTCAAGAGGTCCTCTATAGGAGGCTTTTTATTTAAATCATACCCTTTCTATGTTTTAAAAAATGGTCTGGTCGTTGATACCAACACCATGAAAAGGAGCATAAATGGTAAAAATATAAATTAATTTATCAATTATGATTAAGTTTTCCAAACTTAGTTCGTAAGTGCATAAATGCTAAAAAATACTACTGAATTTGGTGCTGACGAGTCTGGGGCTCGGGTTTATATTATCATCACCCAATGATTGAATTACAAGCGTCGATTTATTCAATAACAATCTAGTTTTTGGTGTCATTCTTAAACTTATTTGAGAAATTTGAGTGGGTCTTGACCCATTTGCCTCTTTGACAAATCTGGCTTTGCTTACTAACAAACAATAACATGAACAAAATGTGGATGTGATAGGTTTGGCTCCTACGATATGGTGTAATTGAGGGATCATGATTCTGTTATGGGTCTTCAGCATTATCTCATGTCTTTTTGCTTATAAGTAAGTCTAACTTTGCACCAATCTTAAAGTACATCCCCAACTATTAGTTTGCTTATGTTCGCTGCACTGGAACAGATATAAAAGTCTTACAACATTGATGACTTGGTGTGCTCACGCTGCGGGTGGAATTATTTTTTTTTTAAATTTCAAAAATGGTCAAAAATAGATATTCTAATGAGTAAAAGCAGACATTCATAGACTGCTGATTCTTTGTATCATCCCCACTGAGTTTTACGGCAAATGATGCTATACATATGATGAATTTATTAAAAGTACTAGTTTATCACCCGTGCGTCTGTTTCTTTATTTCTTACGAAATATCGGACGCGCTTGAAAAAATCAATAAACTAATATCAGAGTAGGTATGTAAGGAAATAATATGAACCGAAGAGGACCAAAATAGATATGGAGTAAAGCATTCTTCTCTGTTATGGTAAGGAACGATCGTCGGCATGTAAAATATTCTTTCATCACTTTTACGTGCACAACTTAAGAAATCTCACCTCAAAATAATTACCACATTGAGAAAAACATCAAAACAAACATGAATAAGAGTTCTTTTACAGTTAGTGAAAGAAGGATGAAAAGTTCCATATATAATCTACTTCCTGGCTCTGTTTCCTTCATTATGCTTATTCTATTGATGCAAGTTGCATGCAATACTTTTGCGCATGTGCAAGATACCGAAATCATTGGATAAAAAACTGACCAGTAATGAGCAAGACATCCTAATATTAAATTCCTAAAGGTATAAACGATCTCGCTTTTTACGCAAGAAATACATAGTATGATTGCATCGAGAAGACGATGATGATCTCCACGATGGATCTCAAATCCTTCACATATAACTATTAAAAGAAAATTGAAAACCGATTATAAATTGTAATTCTTGACATAACTACGCACAGGTCTATTTCTCGGCCGTGTAATACTGGAATCATGTTTTAAAATCAATTTTATTAGTACAATGGGAAAAAAAAAAAAAAAAACACAAATAAATAGTTGTGGGCTTGTAGCATCTTCAAAGCCAATAGTAATTTAGCATCTTGTTTTTTTGGATACTCGACGATCTTGATGTGTTTTTTCTTTTCTCGATACAAACGTAAAAATACTTTTGCATGGAAGTCATCGAACTAAAAATATTATAAAAAAATAGAATCAAGTAAAAAATGGGGAGACAATATATAGAGATAATGGTAAAAAAATTACCTGCATATTTCATTCTTCCGGAAGGTGCAATCTTAAATTTATATGGATATGCCTGTATTTTTAGTTGAAAATAAAAACCACTAAGTCTATCATGACTTGATATTTTGTTCCTTAATCTTTTCTTTCTACTTTTCATATTGTCTTTTTGAGATAATAACTGAACATATACGTTCTCCTTTTGAAAGAGCCATATAGAAATTAAGAGAACATAGTAAAAATCACTTACGTTTATGCGGAACAAAATCATACTCCCTCTGTTTCCAAAAAATAGGCAGGTTTCCTTTTTTGGATATGTCAAAAAATAGGCTTGTTTCCATATGTGGAAAGTCAAATGTTATGATTTTACTACTATAACCATAGAGGGACCACTTCTCTCTCCATTTTTTTCTCATAATATAAAAATGGGACCACTTCTCTCTCCTCTTTCTCTAATAAAAAATGAGTAGAGACCAAAGGATAGATTAAGAAAAAACATGAAAAAGTGGCTTCAATGATTAGTTTTCTTAATTTTTGTGAAAACCAAACAAACCTATTTTTTAGAAACAGAGGAAATATTCAACTGAAATGATTGGTTTTTAGGAATTAAGTTAATACTAAGTTACAAAATATTGAGTTTATGCGGAACCAAAAGATAAATATTGTATGACATCAAGTGCTAGACAATTGGTTGGATGGTACCAAAAGATGAAGATGATGACATCCGAATACGGATCTAAAGGAATCGAAAGTACCTACAGTAAACGTTTTGTAAAATTAAGTGACGGGATTTATTCCCCTCAGGTACATCATCCTTCATTTTAATCAAACTTCTTATTTATACAGTGACATCGAATAATTCGAAGTTGCTTTATCCTCAAAATGAAAAGTTAATACAATTAATGGAGTGTAAGCAAATGTAACGGCTCTAATGACTTTATTCCTATTTGGTAAACAACCAATCTGCTGTTACATATCCCGAAACTCATAAGCATTATTACGGATATGAAAACCAAGTGAAAATGAGTAACAACACTATTAGAAATTAAGAAGGCAGCAAAATTAAATTAATTCCTTCACGAGCATTAGAAACGATACCAACAAAAGCCAACATGAGCCAATACTTACAAAAAAGCCAAAAAAAGAAAAGGCAATAAGGAAAAGAAAAAAAAAAACAGTTCCAATTACTGAGAAGAAAATATCAGGATTATAACCGGTATATACATTCTTAGATATTTGTTAACTATACTTTCTTTGTGTGAGAAAGATGGTGTTAATGACACTGTGACTGTGAGCACACAAATCACGAAGGCATCCGAATGCTCACAACCAATCATCGTAATCTAGAGTGATTTGTGATGATGATATCCTAGTGTTGATTCCTTTGCTCAAAACCTTCGGGTTTATCATAGCCTCATCTAACAACTCCATGGGAGGCGTTTGCGCACGGGATATAGGTAAAAACAAAGAAAGAAAAACGTACAAGTAAAGATCCATGGGGTTAGACAAGTATAAAGTGCTGAAATGTAAACAAGACCGAGGTTTACGTGGTTCAGCACTAAGGCCTACGTCCACGGGGTTTGTTGTTTCACTATATTATTCACGGTTACAAGAGTAGTCGAATGACTTTTGGGTATACATGTTTTTCTCTTCTAAAGGATTACCTTACACTCGCAATCTCTCTCTCTTTCCCTTCCTGATTTTTCCGACCCCCCTTCCTCTTGGTGGAGAGGGGGTATTTAAGTGTGGGACCCATCTCTGGGGGCCGTTGGAACCTTATCTTCTAGTGTCTTGTGTCCACCACGCAGAGGTCTGTGTTTGCCACTTGATCACGCAGAGACATCCTCGCTCGTCCCACGGGTTGATCGACACGTATATTGCTCAGAGTGTTTAATGAGGGTAGTTGAGATGCCTGCTCGTGTCAGACAAGTGTCTTCTGTCCCTGTCACGTCCGTGTCAGCTAACTTTCTCTCCACCGTTGATCTTAGCTTCTTTTGGGGATGAGATAAAGTAACTCCTTGGGGTTTACTTGGTGTTCCGTAGTGCATCGTATTTTGATGTCCTGGACTGCATGCTTTCCACGTATTTTTCTATATACACGTGTCTGATGGTGAGATATATGTATACACAATTTGCCCCTTTTCTTCGGGCTTGAATATTTAATGGGTGCCCTGAAGAAAACAGTCGTTGCATATTCTTCTATCTCTCCTAATAACTTTTCCTAGATACTTGGGCACGTCTTTTATTTTTGCATTAACTGCTCATGTAACAGGCACGTTTCCCATTCCTTCTCTTTCTTTCGGATATATTAAGGAGAGAGAATTAATTTCATTCTTCCTAAACATTCTCTCAATTTTAGTTCTTCGTTCTTCAGCCCTTAAATTCTCTGCCAGTCTTCATTCTTCAGCCCTTAAATTCTCTGTCAGTCTTCATTCTTCAGCCCTTAAATTCTTTCCATTGAGCATTAATCACGCTTGCCTCCTCTTTATTTCTGATTTGTTCTTTCTGCTGCTGTTTTTGCTGGTAAGTTTTTCTTTTCTTTGTTTCCATGGTTTTACGCTATGTTAATTTGTAAATTTTCTGCTACTGTTGTTCCTTGTTTGTGATGAAGAAGTTCTTTCAATGCTTGCATGCTAGTTTTCCCCTGTTCTTCGTCTTAAATCAAGGAGGCCATTGTTAGGGTAGGGATTTTATGGAATTTTGATCATGTATGCTAATTTTAGGGTTTCTTCGTTATCGTGTGTGGGTTTCTATTTATGTGGTTTTTTGATCGTTGGTAATGTCCTTGAGTTTGTTTTTGACTTGTTTATGATTAATCTTTTCGCAGCCATGTCTGACCGTCCGCGGCTTCCTTATCAGACTCCTGGTTCTGGTCTATCGAGATCTCCTCCGCGTAGAGAGTCTCAAGATGATGTTCGTAGAAGTCGAGTTTCTTCTGGGGCGAAGGCCTCATCTTCTAGGGAAGAGGTTCCTTCGACAAATCCTTCTGGGGCTCGAAAAGTTTTGATCGCGCGGTGTCTCGTCTGATGATGTTAGGAGTACGCAGCACCGACCGTGCTGTCTTTTGATTTCTCCTCTACGTTCTGTAGCCCGAGCATCTGCCGCCCCCTCCTAACTTCTTTAAAGGGAAGAATACAAAGGTGGTGTTCCGAGGGCTGAATCTTCAAAAAATCCTTCTTTGAAGAGAAAGGCTTCCGAGGCGTTCATTGGTTCATCCGGTCCCGCCGAGGAGGATGAGGCTGCCCCATTGATACGCAGCGTTTCGGTCAGCAAGAAAAAAGTAACGTTCAAGCATATTGATCTCGAGATTTTCAAGGAAAAGCATGAGCTTCAAGCCTTCGAGGTTCGTTTCTATGCCCCTGAGGATGATATTACTTATGAGCTTATCTCAAAGTATGAGTTCGATGAATTTCATTTGTTGACCACGGTTGGTGCGTTCGAAGCTGGTCTTATGCTGCCGTTGTACAAGTCAGGTGATTCCTTCTACTATGATGTGCTTGCTAGTCGTGAAGGCTCTTCCACCAATACTCACAGCCGTTCTGTATCGCAACTATCGGGGAATTATCTGCGCCCTGAAGGAATGCTATCTGCGGAGTAAGGGGGAGACGACAATGACTTGTTACGTTCCCAATCCGCGGAGAAGGAATGGTATACTCCTGAGAATTTCAATAACTCCTTCGGTGATTACGTCAACAGTAGGAACCGTAAGCCGTGGAGTGTCAGCCTCCGGAATCTCGCTGCTCCTCGGGGCGAAATTCGTTTGTTAAATGAGGTCAGCGATGCCAAGCTGAAGTATGTTCCCGGCACGGAGGGGTCTAGTCAGCGGAAACTTTTCCCGGCCCGCGAGAGGATCAAGCGCGACCATGACTACGAGTGGCACGCTACCGTTATCGAAGTGGTTGGTCCATGGGCGTACGGTTGGATCCCTGGTCCCCGCGGTTGGCGTCCTACTGAGAGTAGCAAGCCGCGTGAATCTCCTCCTGCTCGTTATGGAGATTTCTGTCCCTGGCGTTTAAACTTCGCAGGTATGAATTTTCCTTATGCCCTTGACGTCGTGAGGGAGACGAGGAGGAAGGTTCTGGTGCTATACTTCCACCGAGGAGTGCCTCGACTGCTCAGGTACGCGGATTCTAGCTGCGCTTCTCTTCTTTAGAAATTCAACTGTTCGGGAAAAATAATTCTTTTGTGGTGTTGGTTTTCAGGTGTCGAAGAAGAAAAAGATTAAGCCGAAGCAGTCTTCTACCATTGTGATGGGTGAGGCTGAGGCCCATGAAGAAGTTACAAGTCCGGTGAACGAAGAGTTTGCTGAGGATGAGGAGATTACAGATGGGGAGGAACGTACTGGTACTTCCCCTATCAATGTCGAAGAAGAGGTCTGTGTGGGTCAAGATGGTGATGAAGGGAGAAACAACAGCCGGTGTTATTGGTGATATTTCTGTCCCTGTTGGGGATGCCACGGATACTCTCCCCACCCTTTCTCAAGAGTTTTCTTTTGATCGGCTGTATTCACAGGGGAGTTTATGGATGATGCCCTCGATTTTCCTGAGGACTTCTCTCTACTGTCCCCCAATGATGATTGGGATGTCCTCGGGGGTGCTAGTAACGGAGACGCTGTTCAAGATGGTGGCGCGGAGGAGCATGGTGCGCATGTGGTGCCGACATTTGTGCTGATGGGGCCGTGTCAGAAAAGGGGAAGTCGGTGATTGATTCGCCTGCTGCGGATCTCCCTCATTCGCCGACATCTGAGGGTGAGGACGCCATAATGGATTGGCTCAAGGAAAAGAATCTGCTATTTGTCCCTCATCCCGCCCCTGTTGTTGTGGTGAAAAGGATTCTGATGCGTATACCCGTCGTATGATGGAAATGTCTTCCAAGGCGCGGGTGTCTGAGGCCTGGGGAAGAAATTTGAGTGTTCCCGAAGCTACCCTTGTGTCGGAGCCTCCTACTTCCGTTGCAGATATGATGGCCATAGCCGACGGGTATCAATATGGCTTTCAGCAGCGTGTCTTGGAGGTAAATTTTCGTACGTACTTCTACGTGACGATCCAATTCTTCGGTGAAATAATGTTTTTCGTCTTGATGTGTAGATGAGGAGTGAGCATTGTAACCACGTGCTGTATCAGTTCTTCAAAGCGAAATCTCTGAAGCTCGAGGCTAAGCTTCGTCACAGAGAAAAGGAATTATCTGCGGCTGAGGTGGAAATAGAAGAGCTGAAGAAAAGCCTCAAGGAGAAAGAAAAGCTGGGTGAAGCGGAGGCCAGTCTTCGTTCAGAGCTTGTTGTTCGCGCTGAGTTAGAGCAAACTCGCGGCCAAGTTTCAGCTTTCACAGGTTTGGTTCTTTTTTCTTTTTTCCCTCGCAGTGTGTCGTCATTCCTCTATTTCTTAGTTGTTCTGTCTGAGTCTCCCCACCCTATCTCCAGTGGGTGGTGTCCCCGAGCTGATATGGCTTCGAAACGAAAGGGCACGGCAGAAATCTCGTATTAAAGAACTTGTTCAGAAAATTAAAAGTGAAGCCAAGAAATGGGATGCTGGCTGAGGTATGGCGCGCAAGGCATGTTCAGATGGTCGACATGCAAAATCTGTATAACCATGACCGTGCTTTATTTAATGGTACGCTGCTGTGGACACGTGATAGTCTGCGGGAATCCCGTGAGCGTACTTCTTTGTTGGAGTCTAGGATACAACTTCTGGAAGAGGAATTACAAAAGGCTCGATCCCTTTTCCAGGAGTTGAGGATAGTGCGGTGTCTTATCAGAGAAAGGGACAATGCCCGTGCCGAAGCCATGCTCTAAGCAAGGCCCTTGCCGCGTCCCGCGTTGAAGTAGCTCGTCAGGCTGAGTCTGAGAGGAATCTTGAAGTGTGTATGTACAGATTGAGCAAGGGGGTATCAGAGAAAAAAAGAAGTCGACCACCTTCGTCACATGGATTCGATGAAGCAGGTAGAATTAGATGCCAGTCAATTTACTCTCACCAACCTTCAACTAGATTATAAGAAATTATCCGCGGAATATGATCATCTTGATGAAGCGCGAGATGCGGTTGTTAATGAGTATGAAGAAGCTTCGGCTTGTGTCGAAGGTATAACCCTATTCCATCGAGTGTGATTGTGTCTTTTCTGTGCTAACTCCCTGGTGTTGTCTTTTTCAGAACTCGAGGGACAACTTCGCGTTGCAAATGAAAAACTTGAAAAGGCTCAATCTTCCTTAGCGCAGCAGGAAGAACAGACTAAGCATTTTAAGAGTTTGGCGGCATCCCGCGAGAGGCCGTCGGTGCTGCTTCTAAAGAAGTGAGTCGTCTGTCTTCATTGTTATCCCAAGCCCAACAGCGGACGACAGTTATTAAGCACAAGGCTCGGTGTCAATTGGCTGAGGAGACGAACAAGATGCTAGAGAAGATAGAACTTGGCCTAAAGAACGAGCATGGTCTTGTGAAAATTATCCGCGTCGTCCAGTTCCTGCTGCCTGCCTCCTCGGGACCCTCATCTGGTGGGAGCGTCCCTTCAAGTCTTCGGAACGATCCTGCTGATGGGGCGGCATCATCTAGGTAGAGACCGCTGCATTTTGTAGAGACCGCATCATTATCCTTCCACTTTTTGTAATCATGTAAAAGAATATTTTTTGCTAGTATCATGTAAAAGGAATATTTTTTGATGTGTACTCTTCCTTGAATTGGCCTTCACTTTTTGTAATCATCCTTTATGAAATGGATCCTTTTCTTGATATACCTGCAATGTTGGTTTGTTTTTATTTTAAGCATTGTGATGAAAGACTCAAAAATAAAAAAGGATTTTAAGTGTTTGGGTGCGATCCCGAAGGGAGGTACCTTCGTGATCGGCTTGAGACCTGTCTCCCCGCTGGCGAACCCTTGGCCAGAGGATTCCCAGACGGTGGGGGCCGAGGCAACGTTCTAGGATATGGGGTTAAAAATTTACATACACCCATTCCGTCGACCCGTTGCCTTAAGATTGGTTGGGTATCTCTTTCTGCTGGGTGCCTTCCCCCTGGTCTTACACTTATGGACACTGACGGGGGAGCCCTGAGAGATTGTAGATTAACTACTTTCCCCAATATTGTCGATAGGTTTAGTGGATACATAGAAAGCTTGTTTGATTGATAGGTTGAGGCCTGCAATTCCTCGTCCAGAGATAGAAACATGTAGAGTGGTCACTCCCTTCTTCTTCTGGTACCCTTCACGCAGTTGCAAGGCTGCGTTGCCCTATGGGAAGTATGGTTTGAGCCACTTAGCATTCCAAGGATGTCGGAGGACTTCGCCTTTCAGATTACGAAGGTAGTAGGAACCGCTTCCCGCAATATCATGTATTATAAAAGGTCCTCCCCACGTAGGTGCTAACTTTCCCCATCTCTTCTCTCGTTGATACTGTGGGATTGTTCTAACACATACTGCCCTTCTACAAAATTCCGAGCTTTACCTTTTTGTTGTACTCCCTTGCAAGTCTTCGTTGGTAATTTTCCATCTTCTGCAATGCTGCTTCCCTTTTCTTCTAGGTCGTCCAATCTTCTAACATCATGTCTGTTGTGAGATTTTTCTCCCACGCTTCGGTCTTTGTGGTTGGCATGAGTATCTCTGTAGGGATGACTGCTTCAGCTCCATAAGTGAGAAGAAACGGGGATTCCCCAGTGGCGGATCTTCGCGTTGTCCTGTATGCCCATAACACATTGTGCAGCTGTTCACACCATCTCCTTTATGCTCGTCTAATTGTTTTTTGAGTATAAGGGCGAGGGTCTTGTTGGTAGCTTCCGCTTGTCCGTTGCTTTGAGGGTATATGGGGGTGGACTTGTTCTTTCTTATCTTGAAAGTATCGAAGAGCATGTCTATATTTTTCCCCTGTAATTGTTTACCATTATCAGATACAATTTCAGCGGGTATACCGAATCTGCAAATGATGTTCTGGAATATGAAAGTAAACACATCCACGTCTCTGATCCTGGCCAAGGCCTTAGCCTCCACCCATTTACTGAAGTAGTCCGTGGCTACTATCAAAAATCGTCTTTTCCCTGATCCTTCGATGAAAGGCCCGACGATGTCTACGCCCCATTTTGCAAATGGCCACGGGCTATCGACGAGAGTTTAACATTGTTGCCGGCGCGTGGATCTTTTTGGCGAAGCGCTGACATTCTTCACACCGTCGGGACATCCTCGCGGCATCCTGTATCATTGTCGGCCAGTAATATCCTTGCGTTTTTGCTTTGTCAGCTAGTGATCTCATGCCGCTATGATTCCCCGCGTCACCATAATGGATATCATTTAGAATTCGATGCCCCTCTTTCCGGGACAAGCAACGTAGTAATGGTCCGAGGAAGGATTTCTTGTACAGGACCCCATCCCGAAGATCATATCTTCCTACTTTGGAGAGTATCTTCCTAGCTTGTTTCTGATCCGCAGGTAAGCTTCCCTTTTCGAGAAAGGCATGGATCATCACTCTCCAGTCATCTTCGTTGCTGAAGTCTTCGTCTTGATTTGCTCTTGACAGGATATCTTCTTCGTCAAAGTCGTTATGGATGTCTTCTCCTACCTGGTCTTCGATATTTTCTTCCACTGTATCTTGATTGGTAGCGAAGGAGAATTGAGATGCAATCGAAGGCTCGTATACCCTTGCTATTTTAATAGCTTCGACGTTTTTATCCCTCAGCATGGATGATATATATGCTAGGGCATCCGCGTGCCTGAGGTCCCTTCTGCATAAGTGCCGGAACTTGATGTTCGGGATTTGATGCCAATGTTTGGACCAAGGCCATGTAAGCTGAGAGGGTGTCATCGTACACATTATACTCGAGCCCTATTTGCCGTATGACAAGCTGCGAATCACTTGTCAGCCTTACATCGGTTACCCCCATCTCTATTATTATACGGAGGGCATGTACGACAGCTTCGTATTCAACGATGTTGTTGGTATGCTCTTTGAATTCTAACCTAAGTGCCTGTATAATCCTTTCTCCGGTTGGGGTGATGATGACAATGCCTATTCCTGCTCCTTCCTTATTTTTGGATCCGTCGACGAAGACTTCCCATTGTCTTTGACTCGCAGGTTCGAGGATATCCATTGGATCCTTGTTTTCTTCCTCGGCTTCTGGTATTCCCTTAATCTCTTCGTCGTTGTCAAGGGGGAGGTCTGCTAAGAAATCCGCCAGAACTTGGGACTTCCGAGAATGTTGAATTTCATGAATGATGTTGAATTGGTCCAGATGGGTGTTCCATTTGGCTATTCGGCCCACTTTTCCCGTGCTTTTGAGGACTGCTTCCAATGGTGCTTTGCATGGGACCCTGACGAGGTGAGTTAGGAAGTAGGTTCTCAGCTTTTGAGTAGCCCATACCAATGCGAGGATGAGCTGTTCGATCTTGGTATAGTTCCTTTCCGCAGAATTGAGGGTCTTGCTGACGTAATAGATAGGTTGTTCTATCTTTGTATTGGTTTTGACCAACACTGCGCTGACTGCGTCTTCTGTTGCTGCTATGTACAATGCCAAAACCTCATCAGGATCTGGCTTCTGCAGGATCGGGATTGAGGCTAGGTGTTCTTTGATTTTTTGGAATGCTTCCTCGCATTCACGGTCCATTCGAACCTGCTCCCTTTTTTGAGAATATTGAAGAAATGTTTGCATTTGTCCGAGGATCGGGCAATAAATCTGCCCAAAGCTGCTATGGATCCATTGAGTTTCTGTACTTCCTTTAAATTCTTCGGGGACGGCATCTCTACTATGGCTGAATCTTTGCTGGGTCTACCTCGATGCCCCTTTTTGTTACCAGATACCCGAGGAATTTCCCCGAGGTGACACCGAAAGTACATTTCTCCGGATTCACTTTCATGTGATGTTTTCTCATTGCTTCGAAGATATTTCTCAGATCCTGGTGGTGATCTTTGCGCAGCTTGCTTTTGACGAGCATGTCGTCAACGTAGACTTCTAAGGTTCCTCCAATCCATGGCTTGAAGATAGCATCGACCATTCTTTGGTATGTTGCCCCTGCGTTTCGAAGTCCGAAGGGCATTCTAGTGTAGCAATAAAGGCCATGTGGGGTGTAGAACGCTGTGTGTGGCTGATCTTCTTCTGCCAGGGCCACTTGGTTGTAGCCAGAATGTCCATCCATGAATGACAGTTCTTCATATCCTTCTACTGCTTCTACCAGCTGATCTATGCTCGGCAGGGGATAGCTGTCCTTTGGACATGCCTTGTTGAGATTAGTAAAGTCGATGCATATTCTAACCCCTCCATTTTTCTTAGGAACAATGACCATGTTGGAGATCCAGGTAGGGTACTTGACTTCCTTGATAAATCCTGCGTCTAGTAGTTTCCGAAGTTCTTTTCTACTGCCTCATGATACTCTGGAGCTACTTTTCGTATTTTCTGCCTGAACGGGGGCGTGCCCGGTTTGATGCGTAGCTCGTGTTGGATTACTTTTGGGTCAATCCCCGGCATATCTCCTAGCTTCCAGGCGAACACATCCGCGTATTCCTTAAGTAATTTGGTTAAAGAATCTTCCCTTCCTTCGTCCATTATGGTCCCTATTTTGATCATCTTCGGGCTTTCTTCCGTTCCTATGTTGATTTTTTTACGGGCTCCACTGGTGTGAACACAGGCTTCGGATTTCCGAGGACTGGGACGTTCTTTAATTGCTATTTAGCGTGTTTCTGTTCTTCGCTGGTTGTTGAAGTACTTGTCTCTGTGCTTAGGACATTATCATCTTTCGTCAAGCCCTTCCCTGTAGTTTCCTTGAGGAACAGGTCTATGGCCTTCTCTTCGCGGTTTCTTTTTTTTTACTCTTCGGATTTTTCGCTGCTCTTCTTGCTCGTTGTTGATATGATCCTGAGTGGCCTGGCACTCTCGTAGTGACCCGATCTCCCTTGATTTCCATTACTCCCTCAGGTTGGGAATCTGAGATATTGGTGGTACGTTGCCGCAACTCCTTTGAGTTTATGTATCCATTTTCGTCCAATAATGGCGTTGTAGGGGGATGGGGTGTCCACCACACTGAATCGGGTTTCTAGTTTCATGGGCCCTGCGTTAACCTGCAACACGATGTCTCCCAAGGGCTTCGTGGTGCTCCATTGAATCCGTAGATGGTGTAATAAGAGGTCATTAACTGTTCATCATGGAGCTTCATCCGTTTGAATGCATCGTAAAATAGGACGTTTACGGAGCTTCCCCCGTCTATGAGGATCTTTTTGAGGTTACATCCAGCTACTGGTAGTGTTAGGACCAAGGGATCGTTATGGTCTTCCATATCTTCTTCGATATCTTCGGCATCGAAGATGATAGGAGATTCCATCCACTCTTCGTGCTCGTCCACCTCTATCCCATCGACCTTATACAATTCGCAGCGGTCTTCGAATTGCTTCCGTAACCTCTTTCCTATCTGCGCTGTAAGTGAGGGCCCTGTGGCTTCGGAACACGAGATGGTGTTGATTGTGCGGTTTCCTTCCGGAAGTTGGACTGGTTTGGTTCGCTTGGATCTATCCTCGGTAATCCTTTCGTACGTAATGTTTGAGCTCTCCCGCATCAATTAATTTTTGGATCATTATTTTAAGGTTCTTGCACTTTTCGGTCTGGTGTCCGTTGAAACAATGATATTCACAGTAATCTTTAGACTTCTCGGATCTCGGGGGCTTTCCCTTAGACCATGGCCACTCCAGGTTTTCCCTCCCTTTGATCTCTCGTAGGATACGAGCATAGCTAGCGTTGAGTTTCGTGTAAACTTGATCTTCGAATTTTCGGTCACCTGTTCTTCGTTCATCCCTTCGTTCCTTCCTATCTTCGTGAGGTCTCTCCACTGAGCAACTCCTTTTGGCCCCATTGGTTTGTTCGCTGAATTGGTGCGGTGAGATCTCTGCGGATATGCCCTCGGGTTTTCCCGTTGAATTTCTTCAAGTCGAGCGTGCTTTTCGATAATTATTCGAAGATCTCCCTCTGTCTTAGGCACGCTTCCATGAATCTCAACAAATAGGGGACTCATTCGGTCTAATCCCCATTTGTAGCAATTGATGCTTACCACTGGGTCCACGCTCCCTATGGCTTGGCAGATCTTGTGCCATCTGTTAGTGTATTCCCTCGTGGTTTCCTTGTAGCCAATCGCTAGTGAAAAGAGCTTATCCATTCCGGTGTTTACAGTCTTGTTGTACATGTATGTTCTTAAGAATTTCTCTGCGAGTTGGTCGTATGAGTGGATGGAGTTGGTGGCAGATTATCAAACCATGATAATGCCGATCCCTTCAGGCTTGACGGGAAGTATCTGCAGAGTACGGCGTCGTTCTGACCCCATCTAGCTAAGACACGGTTGTAATACCGAATATGTGCAGCAGGGTCGCTGGATCCATCATAGCATTCGAACGTTGGGACAGCGCATTTCAGTGGAATAGGGGTGTTGGCCAAGCGATGAGCTAAAGGCGTAGAGTTAGCTTCTCTCATGACCTCTTCTAACCTCCCCCCGCCTTGTCTATTTTTTAATTGCCTGATCTCGGCCATCATCTCATCTCGTAGCTCTTTCATCGCGCGGTGGTGCCCTAAGTTCTTCTTCTCGTACCGTCTGATTCTCCGTCGTCATAATCCGGGTCGGATACGCTACTTCCCCTAGTGGCGTCTCCATTAACTGCTATGACGACTCTACGGTCTCGGTTGGGCTCTGGTGCTTTGGAATTTGCTTCATCAAGTTGTTGGCTGGTCTTCGTGCTTAGAGCAATCCGCTCCTTTAAATCTTGATTTTCTCTGGCCAATAGGGCTACAGCATCTGCGTAGATCTGCTGGCTCTTCTTCAATTCTTCAAGCTCAGCCATCAGTCGATGTGATTGGTTGGACCCTTGATTGGGAGTCCCAGCGCATGCCACTACAGCCATGGTGCCACCTTCCTCTACGGTCTGCACTAAAGGTGGTAGAGGTTCGTCTTCGATTGCTGGCATTTCCAAATCGGGGTGAGTGCCCCTCTGCGGTGCTAGAGCCGCCGGTATGATTTGATTTTGATCATTTGTTGGTGGCATTCCAAAAGTTGGAAGGTGCACGGGTTGGAATGTTCTGGATTCATCCACCCTTTCTCTTGGTTGATGAAGTTGATTCATAGCGCAAGTTTTGCTAGCCTCTGCAGCCTTCGGGACTACCGCAGCCGCACCGTACTTTGTCACCGCTGATCTGAGAGCCGCTGTTGCAACTGAATTAGCGTTTATAGGTGAAGTGATTTCCACAGTATCTTGCCTTTGACTGGTCATTTTAGCTTTGTCTCCTTTCTGCTTGCTTCGGGTGATGACCGGGGTTGTCCTGGGTGTTTCCTTTGACAAAGCTTTGGATTTTCCTGCCTCCTGCGTCTTTTCCATCACGGGTCCTTTTGTCGACAATGAAATCTCGCAGAAACTCGCCTTCTTTACTCACAATACGTTCCTTCTGCACAAGGAATTTCAAACAACGAAAAACGGGAATATCCGCGTGAATCGGGTTAGTTGGCGAAATATCTTATTCCAGGAGAGGATTAATACAAACGAGTTATAATACACGGGTTAAAGTTTTATTAAAAGAGATCCTTTTTTTAAAAATGCAAGTAGATCCTTTTTTTTTTAAAAAAAAAAAAACTACGAAAACCCCCCCGAGAGATGGGTTCGCACGATATCTAAAGAAAAACGTAAATCCACGGATCAAAACAATAAATCTTATCGAAGATAATAGGTGAGTTTTTGAATATAATAAAGTTAACAAATGATCTATACGGTCCGAGCTAATAAATCAGAGCAATCATATGCCAATTTAAAATGAAATCAAAGGACAAGATAAATCTTTTACCTGGACGAAGTCCCTGTTTCTAGCGCCAAATTGTGAGCACACAAATCACGAAGGCGTCCGAATGCTCACAACCAATCATCGTAGTCTAGAGTGATTTGTGATGATGATATCCTAGTGTTGATTCCTTGGCTCAAAACCTTCGGGTTTATCATAGCCTCATCTAACAACTCCATGCGAGGCGTTTGCGCACGGGATATAGGTAAAAACAAAGAAAGCAAAACGTACAAGTAAATATCCATGGGGTTAGACAAGTATAAAGTGCTGAAATGTAAACAAGACCGAGGTTTACGTGGTTCAGCACTAAGGCCTACGTCCACGGGGTTTGTTGTTTCACTATATTATTCACGGTTACAAGAGTAGTCGAATGACTTTTGGGTTTACATGTTTTTCTCTTCTAAAGGATTACCTTACACTCGCAATTTCTCTCTCTTTCCCTTTCTGATTTTTCCGACCCCCCTTCCTCTTGGTGGAGAGGGGGTATTTATAGGGTTAGAGTGTGGGACCCATCTCTGGGGACCGTTGGAACCTTATCTTCTAGTGTCTTGTGTCAACCACGCAGAGGTCTGCGTTTGCCACTTGATCACGCAGAGACATCCTCGCTCGTCCCACGGGTTGATCGACACGTATACTGCTCAGAGTGTTTAATGAGGGTAGTTGAGATGCCTGCTCGTGTCAGACAAGTGTCTTCTGCCCCTGTCACGTCCGTGTCAGCTAACTTTCTCTCCACCGTTGATCTTAGCTTCTTTTGGGGATGAGATAAAGTAACTCCTTGGGGTTTATTTGGTGTTCCGTAGTGCATCGTATTTTGATGTCCTGGCCTGCATGCTTTCCACGTATTTTTCTATATACACGTGTCTGATGGTGAGATATATGTATACACAGTGACAATCTTAAAGATAACAAACAATGATAGTGAGGATGCTCACCATCGGTTAATGTTGTAAGCATAATGCTGATGACTTTGACCGAAGGAATACAATAGTGCCGAAAGTTTAAGTTCGGAGATTGAGACCTTTCAAGCAAAAAAAAAAAACTGATTCCATGAAAAATGATATCCATAAAGAGTATGGTAATGGTTAATCTGGTAATGGTTAATCAATTGTGCGAGGCTCTTCATTTTTGCATGAGTGCAATATAACGAAGAACAGAACTCTGCCAACAGTGGTTGCAGTAGCGGATGAATTATGGTAGCGAAGCATCATAGAATTGAACACATAATTAAATATATGCATTAATATTACTAAATACAATAACAATCACAAAATCTAACGAAAATAAAAAAGGGTTTGGAACTGTCAATCAATCTTGTAGTTGACCGATTGCACATAATGTTACGTGTACAATCCCATAAAAACAGAATCAATCAAACAATGAATTGTTTGAAAGAGAAAAAGCGATATACCAATTTATTCTTTCCTTCGAATTTCTTCCCAACAAAAGAGAAAACCTGAAAATTTAACGTTGACTCACTATTCTTCCCTAATCCCCCATTGGTTTTGGCATACAGAATTCACTGCAATCAGACGACAAACCCTTAACCACTAGTATTTAATGTGCAGCACAAACAGAAAAACTAACTAAACTTATAGGGTTGATAAGCAAACCACAACTGAAATTCGGAGCTTTACATAGAGAGAGATTACAGGAAGAGATTCTTAACAGAGTGAATATGGACAAAACACACAAAGCCACCATATTTAGATTGTTTACAGACCTTGCCATTTTTATAGCAGATAAAGTGAAAACTGGAAAAGCTTGGAAGTTCATGCCAGTTAAAGATCCAGATGCAAGAAACTATATCTTGGATAATGACATCCCCGTTGGGCTCGATGTATTTGGATAATGATCTTATTTAATTCTGGTTTAGTTTACTAATTAAATGTCTTCTTAAATCATGTCAGGTGACCACAATGAGATCATTTGTAGCAAGAATTCCTAAAATGCCTTGGTATTTATAGCAATGAGATCATCTCAAGAGATGAACTTAATGTTGGTGAAAATGAGTTTTATTGTTTGGATTTTGTAGTCTTGGTGGGAATGGAACTTAGGACCTTTGAGTCTCTAAGGACACTTGCTCATTTTCTTATGAGTGAATGAAATATGACATTTAGTTCTACATAGGGTATAACTAAAGAGGAGCTCCACTATTTAACTATTCTTTTATGGATAGTCAGACAAACAATGTGGGTGGAACGGGTGGGGCAAACAATACTTGTTTTCACTAAGGTTTGGGCTGGTTTTTACGCCGTGGACATAGGTCAACCAAGACGTATCTTTTTGGACAAAATTCTTTTGAAATATTTCTTTAAATATTTTAATATCAAATAAATTTTGTCTTTAATGTGGGGGCGTATGACTTGGAGAGGATTTATTTATTTCCGTTTTTATTTTTATATCGACATAATGTGCAGTTAATTGCGTAACTGTTTTTTACCGTTTTGGAAAATCTTGAATTAATGAAAATTTATTTTGGTTTTATTACAAAATTATATTCTCTTTAATTCACTCTTAATGCACATTATTCTCGATTATCTCTCTTCTCCACTATATAAATCTTTTGGTTTCTTCATTCCAATTTGTGTCCAGAATAGCTATTATCCTCTTCTTTTCGTCTTTCTCCCTCCATGTGGTTTTATTCTTTGTGCCATTGATGTTGAGTTTGTATGAGTGGGCATGTATTGTAATGCTAACAATATTTGCAACGGTCAGTTTTATCCTTGACACGACTTGACCACAGGGTATAGGCATCACTCATTCTTGAGGCGTACCGGTCAACTATCGTGTTAAGGACAGCGTGTTGAACACGTGACTCTGTCCTCTGTTTGCTGATTCCATTCAGTTTTTATTTAAGCGTTTCGGAAATTTATTTCTAACATCTTCTTTGAATATTTTATTGTTACAGTTTCAACAATCTTAACACGATAGTCTTTTCTATCTGTAACAATGGGTAAGAACGATGTTGATGGGTCAGAAAAATTTTATGGGGAGCTTATCCATTTTGTCAAACCAATCACTTCCATTATAAAGGAGATAAGTATCAATAATTTTTGTTTATTTGATTGCTCCTTGTATTAATTATTGCACCCAACAATCATGGATGTTATTTGTGGAGTGAAAAAGCAAAAAATGAATTTTTGGGTCAGTTGTAGAGTTTTGAGTTTATCTCTTAACCTAGAAAGAATTTTGATAAACCCTTTTGGCATAATGTAGTAGACATCTTGATAGTTACCCACGTAAAATTTCAGAATTTTTGGAGTTGTAAAAGTATTTTTTCGATATTTTACAAAATAGAGAAATGTTCCTGAAAAATTCTGACGAACAGAAATTTGTTGTTGACAATATTAGTTTTTATGGGGTAACCATGAGTTTTTTTTTTTTTTTGAAATGGTGGTTCAAACGAAGTTTTTAAATCTATATGCTATCTTCAAAATTCATATTTTATTTTTTGATTGAATTATGGTTTGTGAATAAAGGTTCCATCTACAAGGGACATGGCTAATAGGCGCATGTGGCTAGGGCTGAACATGGTTTCGGTTTTTCGCTGGAACCGGACCGAACCAGACCAATTAGGAAGAAACCAAACCTAAACATTTACTAATGGATTGGTTATGGTGTAGAAAGTGGAAAACCAACAGTGTTGGTTTTGGTTTGGTTTGACCTCTAAAACCGAACCAAAAATCATTGGGAAACCGATTATTATTTAAACTTAGTTTCTACCGTTGATTTACAAGTATTAGATTCTACCCATTGATTTAGAGGATAAATAGACACCTTAAATCTAATATTTCATTATGATACTCTCGCTCTTTCTCCTTCTCCTTGCCTTCCTTCTCCACCCCAACTACAGCAGCCACTGCTGCTACTCAACTTTCTTTTTCCTGTCTTCCTTCTTTTTTGTTTGTCAATAACTAAATTAAGATATATTATATATCTTTTTTTGATCTCTAAATTTAGAGTAAGCTTTAACTATTCTTGATT
Source organism: Papaver somniferum (assembly GCF_003573695.1). Lineage (NCBI taxonomy): Eukaryota > Viridiplantae > Streptophyta > Magnoliopsida > Ranunculales > Papaveraceae > Papaver > Papaver somniferum. The sequence goes on along the minus strand of NC_039365.1, from coordinate 7,275,345 downwards.
TTTATTTTTTATTTTTTTTGTCTGTAAATTTGTGTAAACCAATATTATCTGCAGCTACGATTTTTTTGTATGTAAACTTGTGTAATTTTTTTTTTTGGTTTGACATAATTAATGGTTAACCAAAAACCACTGGGACAAACCAAAACCGGCTGGAACCATTTGAAAACCGAACCAATGGTTAATGGATTGGTTTGGTTTAGATTTTTAGAAACCGATAGTATTGGTTTCGGTTTTGGTTTGACTAGAAACCGAACCAAAACCAACCATGAACAACCCTACATGTGGCTGAAAATAAATCTTCCAAAGATGGCAAATGTGAGAACATCAAATGCAACACTTTGCAAAGCTCTCGTAACAAAGGTATGTTTCACAGACTTAAATCTAGCATTACTTTAATTAAGGGTGTTTGTTATGTTTGTAAAATTCCTGGTCAAATGGCATTAATGTGCAGACAACAGAAAACCTTAATAAGCAGAAAGTTAATGCTAATTTAGTTGAAACAAACTAGAACGAGTTTAGTGGCATGATAACCTATGTGAGAGAATGGAATGGACTCTGGAGCCACTAAGCATGCTTGTTAACAAAAATACATGTTCACCTCTTATCTGAGAATAAGTGATAGACACATTTATGTGTCTAATTTGTCCTCAATGTTTCGTATTGTTAGTACTTATTTTCGCCCTTATTATGGTGTTTTGTGTGTTTGTAGATATTTTTGGAAAATAATTATTGTTGGAAAATTCGGCTCGAAAAGTTGCACGGAGCACCCCCGGAGGACATTTGTTATTCGGACTCTCATAATTGGTTAAGGGGCAACCAATTACTAAGGGGAAACCCAGGTCACCCCAAAAAGGCAAATGCTATTCGCATCCCAGGATCGGATAAGGGGACACCATCTTCAAAAATTTGAATTTTCATTTTGGCGGGAAATTTTCTTCTTCAACTGGCAGATGTTTCGATCGATTTTTGGACGTGATTTTGTGCGATTCAATCGCTGAAACTTTGTGGAAAGATGTGATATAACCATATTAAGCTATTTCAGGTGTTATATCGGGCCAGAATTGGCTGAATCAAATTGTGGAGGAAAACAGGGAGCACGTCATTGTATGGAGACTGTCACGGGATTTGCATGAGTTGGAATGAGTTTGCGTATGTTAGGATGACTCTAACAACCATCTGGAGTGTTAAGGAGATAAATATAGTAATTTGTAAGCTTCAGAACTTGTGGAGAAATCAAATATCTAAATTATTTCCTAAACAGACAGTGAAGAATAATGGAAGATTATATGAAATTATGGCGAGATATTTTGGCCCTGTGGAGTATATATAGGGTTTAGGGAACTCAGATAGGGTCTGTCGAGACTTAGGGAGGTTTAGGGAAGCTCAGAAACAAAGAAAAAAGAGAAACTGCCGAGTTGCAGTCGGGGAAGAAGGTGAATAGTGAACTCGATAGTTGAAAACAGTCGCAGAAACCGTGGCCTAAACTTTCAAATCCAAACTCTTTGTAACAGTTTTGTAGCAATTATTCCAACAATTAATAAAGTTTGCAACAGTTCACTTTCGTTCTTCCGTTACAGCGAGTTTTGTAACAATTATAACTGTTACAAACTCACAGTTTCATACCTTTTCACTCTTTTGATCATCTTTTGAGCCATAGACCAATCTTTTGAGACCATGATTGATATGAGGAGCTAAACCCATCCTATGGGGCAACGGAGGAAGCTATTCTGACAATGAAAAAGTGGTAATTTCTATTTTAAATAATTTATGCAATTTAAATTATGATTTTTTCCTAGAACAAAAGAGTTTTTCCAATGATTTTTATTAAGCAACTGTTATTTTAATTGATGGTATATGCTTAACTTTGAGTTCTTGATATTCCATGCTTTCAACTTACAATTTCTCTTTTATAAAATCTATTTTTGCAATAATTAGAATCACTTAAATGGGAAATTGCATAATAATAATAATAATATCACTTTGAAATTGATAGAATAGTGGAACCCTTAGCCCCAGTTTCTCCAAAATCTTGACATCACTTTTTGAATCAAATTTGCAATATTTATTTAAATCTAAAAATTCTTTCCTTCACAAGTCTGAAAAGAACCTATTATTTACCACTATTACAACAACTTATGAGAACACATCAAATTTTTGGCGCCGCCGACGCGGACTTGTCTTTAGGATAGAGTTTTTAGATTTATTTATTTTTTTAGTTTTTTTTGTTCTTCTTTACGTTTTTGGGTTTTTGTCTTTTCCTTTCAGATTTTGGGAATTTGGAGCGAAAGAAATTTTTGCCAAAGCTTTTGGCGAATATTTAAAGACTTGAAGTAAAAGGCAAAGCGAAAGAAGCTAAAGAAGAAGAATTATTTTTTTTATAGAAAAAGAGAGAGAAAAAAAGAGATTGTTATTTTATTAGATTGTATTAGGAATTCTTTTTAGTTTTTATTTTTCTTTTTCTTTTTGCACTTTATTTTTTGGACCATTCTTTTGGACTTTGGACATTTGGACATTATTTTTTTTAAACCCTACGGAAGGGTAGATTAAATATTAAACTGTTTGCAGAGAAGCACGGTGATTACGATATCACCTCGGCCCCTCGGGTTCGTACACAACATAGGAGTTGTGGCCCGAGTCGACGACAACGGTTCATCCCCCGTCTGGAACGGGAGGTAAGTCTGTCGAAACACTCGCGAATCCCCTGTCAGCGAGTTACTGTATTCCTTCGTTTTCATATATGCTGAGGAACTGAAAACGGTTGTTTTAAATTCCTAGTAAAGGGGAAGGACTTGCCATACAAGATAAGGGTTCGGATTTCATCACCGTTCTCTTCTTGTCCGCCTTAGGAAAATGAAACCAAACGCGAACCTAAGCTTTAAAATTTGGAATAGAACGAGACCTATAGGGTAACAAGCTTAGTAGGAAAGTCGTTAGAAAAATATTGGTTACTCTTTTAGCATACTTCGAAGTTCATGATGGTTTCTGTGAGTTGAGTGCGTGACTGCGCCGCCTTGTGATAGCGGTGAGGCCTTGGGTATCAAAGCTCCACTGAGCTTCCCTCGCCTCAATTCAACTTACTTTGACTTGGATTGATTCCAGAGGGGTTTGTTTAAATTGTAACGAATTCCCTTTCGAAGGATTAGAAGTTGGTCTAGAAACAATCTAAGTGGAACCATCATGCTTTTTGTTTGCTAGAAATCAGTAGGTTTGTTGTGGTGGAGTCAGCCTTGTTTGTGTTTGCATAGAACTTCCCTTCCTTTTAGGACTTTTCTCTTTCTTTTGTTTTTTTTTTAGTGTATGCCCGAAAAGGCTTGGAAAAGAAATACTTTTGGCCGTTTGATTAGTGAAGAGCCTAGAAGTTCTTCTTGTGAAAGCGGGGAGCTCGAAGACTTTTCTTTTGAGAGCCCCGTTTTTGGAAACTTCAGTTTTGAAAATCTGTCTCTTCGTGAGGATAAAACCTAGTACTCTTCAGATGATCCCTATGTTCTTAGGAAAAGATGATGAGAACTCTTATTTTCATATGAGGGACTTTGAGGAAATCTGTGGGACAGTTAGAATAAAAGACCTCACTGATGAAGTTTTGAAACTTAAGATGTTTCCCTTTTCCTTGAGAGATAAAGCCAAGACCTGGCTGAACAACCTACCACCTGAGTCCATTGAAACATGGAAGGAACTTGTTGCTGCTTTCTATATGAAATTCTACCCTAAGCATAAAACTGCAGCTGTTAGTCAGAGAATTAGTGCTAGTGTGCAACAAGAGGGAGAGTCTCTTTAAAGGTTTTTAGAGAGATTCAATGATCTCCTATCCCAGTGTCCCCACCATGGGTTTGATAAAATGAAACTTGTTGAGATTATTTATAATGGTTTAGACTATTCGACCAAAGCCATGGTCGAGTCTATGTGCGCTGGTGAGTTCACCGGTAAAAATGTTGATGATGCTTTTACCTTCTTAGGAGCTATCGCTGAAAAATCCCAACAGTGGGAGTCTTGTGTTGAACCCCCTAAAAGAATCTTGGTCAATAGAAGTAGCACCAATGTGGTAGATACAAGCTTCGAGTCAGATGCTAAGTTTGCTGCTTTGTCTAGAAGGTTAGAAGCTTTGGAATTGAATCAGCCTAATTGTAGGTCTCTTGTTGAACCTGATGATAGGATTAAAGCCGCTCAAGTCTCTAGTTGTGGAGTAGAGCCGAATAACTCGTTTTGGGAAGGTCATGTTAGTGAAGAACAAGCCCATGCTGTCTATAACAACGCTAGGTTTGAGAACCGTCAGAAGTTTGACCCATACTCAGAAACCTACAACCCTGGTTGGAGAAACCATCCTAATTTTTCTTGGTCTAAGGGACAGAATCAAGGTCAGTCTAGTAACTCTCAGCCTCCCCCAGGTTTTGTTTATGCTAAGAACTCTTCAGGTCAACCCCAGTTTCAGAACCCTTCGGATAAAAAGATTACAAGTTTAGAAGACACTCTAGCCTCGTTTATTAAAAACTCTGATAAGATCAACCTAATGGTTGCTCAAGGGATAGAAGAAAGTAAAAATATAGGTTATGCTAACTCCCAAGCTATTTCTGAGTTAAAAAACCAGGTTAGTCAGATAAATGAATCTTTTAGGGAAAAAGGTAAGTTTCCTAGTCAAACTCAACCATATCCTAAAGCAGATAAATCGTACAATCATGTGAACTCTATTACAACCCTTAGGAGTGGAAAGAAAGTTGACAATAAGGTTGCCATGCCTGATAGTGAACATGTTGTAGTTCACCCTTCTGAGCCAGAAAATGAGGAGACTGATAGAGTCTCTAAAAAGACCAATGAGGGTCTTGATGAGCCCGTCTTTGTTCCTAGAGCCCCGTTCCTCCAGCTGCTAGTTCTGACTAAGAGGGAGTCCAACTTTAATGATATATTGGAGGTTTTTAAGCAGGTAACTATCAACCTTCCACTACTAGATGCAATTAGGCAGATTCCCTCTTATGCCAAGTTCCTTAAGGACTTGTGTACGCAAAAGCGTAAGCTCCAGAAGAAATCCTTCATAGCTAGTCATGTGAGTTCTATTATTCAGAATACCACTACTCCTAAGTATAAAGACCCAGGGTCCCCTACCATGCTTGTACAATAGGTAAATACCGTGTTGAGAAAGCGTTGCTTGACTTAGGAGCCAGTGTGAACTTACTTCCGTACCATGTGTACCTTAAGCTAGGACTTGGTGAGATGTAACCTACCCAGGTAACACTTCAGTTAGCTGATAGGTCCGTTAAAGTTCCTCGTGGTGTGATCAAGGATGTTCTCATAGAGGTTGACAAGTTTATTTATCCACTGGATTTTATTATCCTAGATACCCAACCTGTCCCTGACCCAGAGAACCAAATACCAGTGATTTTAGGTCGCCCGTTTTTATCCACGTCTAATGCGATCATAAACTGTCGAAATGGTATTATGAATCTATCTTTTGGTAATATGATATTGAGTTGAATATTTTTAATGTCAATGAGCTACATTCTGAGCTAGATGACACGTGCATTAAAGAGGTCAACATGATAGGAACCTTAGTTCTGAAGTCTGTACCAAACACCGAATTGGAAGATCCATTAGAGAGTTGTCTAGCCCGTTTTAGCATGGATTTCGATGATGATAGCAACATTGAACAAGTAAATGCTCTGTTGGATTTCATTCCTATGTTAGATAACGATAGATGGAAATCTAGTTTTGAACCATTACTAGCTACCGAATCTACCTTAAGCCCTTATTTTGAAGATCCTAAAGATCCTCCTAAGTTGGACCCCAATTATGCATTTGTAGGCCCATCTGAGATTTTGCCTATAACTTCCGATTTGGATAGTGATCATGAGATTAGGCCAGTAACCGTGCTTCAACACAATGAGGAAACTCTAGGGATGACCATAGAGGATATGAAACATATAAGTCTTATAGCTAGTATATCTCAAAAGAATTTAGAGGATGAACCACCTGATTATAACTCAGAGAAAGCAATTGACCTTTTTCAGGAACCGGATGGTCTAGAAATTAGGAATATTCTGACTAGTTTATCTAGAGACACCCAAAACTCTAAGTTTGGGGGTAGTGAACTAGAAGAAGCTCTAGAGTATTTTAAATACTCTCCGGATCCGGAAATTCAAGCCATAGTTAAAGGTCTTACGGAGAATAGTGATTACCCTAAATTTGGGGGTAGAGATTGTCAATTATCCCCAGTAGAAGCACCTAACTTGGTAATCAAGCCTAGTGCATCTGAGGTATCGCTTGAGTCTATTCAGACTCCACAACCTGATCCTCCTGATACTGTTCAGGAGGAAATCCATATATTAGAAACCCGTTTTTCGGATTAATCTATTTTTCAAGAAACTATTATGAAGCCCAACTGGAGGCTCTGGATAGATCCGGTTTTCTTGCAAGAAACCTTAGATGAGGATGTGCTCCTTCTGTTCATTTTTATGAACCAGTGCAGTTGTCTCATATTGGTGTTAGCTCTATTTGGTATTATGGACCCACAACTTTTTCGGCTATTGGTATATGACTTTGGAAGGTGAAGATCCTTTTTGAGGTATTTGATGTCTGGCTGAAGACTTTAAACTTAGCACTTCTTGGGAGGTAACCCAATCTCACGCAACACGGTAATATCTTTCCTCAACCCTTTTTGCTTCAAGTGGTAACAATTTCTCCTCGTTCATGCTGTTAATTTTATCATTGGAAACATTGAGGACAATGTTAGATTTAAGTTTGGGGGTATGGGAAAATCTTTTAGTTGCAATAAATAAATACGCTCCAGAGCCTAGAGATTTATGCGTATTCAGGATGGCACTAACTAATCTAAGTGGATGGAAGCATCTTGGTTGTAGGAGTTGAGGAACCAATCTGATTAGATGAAAACATCTATAGAGTCTATTCATAAAAGCACAGAGCTCAGGTGTTAGAAATAACATGATAGTTGCACAATATCTCGTTGAGTCCTTTTCATTTCTTTTTTTTTTTTCATTTTAAACTATGTTTCTCTAAGTGATTAGGTGGGGCACACGATTCAAGTTGTTACCACTGCTAGGATGAATTAGAGTGGCTGAGCTCAAAAAAAAAAAAAAAAAAAAAAAAAGAGACCGGACCAGTTAGACCAATCAGAATAAGTATTAACACTTGGATAGCAATATGCGTGTGTTCTCCATGTTTCCGTCGCCTAAGCAAGCGTGTAATGCAGGTTCCCTTATATTTGCCGGTTTGTTGATCTAGATTTAAGTTATTGACCACTGGTTCCCTTGTATATGCCAGTTGTGTTGATATTAGTCAAACCGGTATCTCAGTCAATTAGGATAGGTTCATTCTGGCAGTGGCCTTCAGACAGATATGTGAAACATCGATCATTTGGTTAACATCAAAACCATCTACATTTTTCTATTTCCATCTCCTTTTTCTATCCATATGATTAGTTTGACTCCGAATATGATGTCCATAGTGCAATTATCTGAGTAGAGTTCTGTCACTTTATATGAATTTTAGTATGCTTGAGTGTAAACTCGTGTACAACAATTGGAATTTCGCATCAGGGTACTTCCTCCTGTAGTCAGTGATTGTAAGCCAACCAAGGAGATTCTTTAGTGCCTTCCAAGGTTCGACATAGATAGCTAGGGTCTGGAGTAATGGTTTTGTGGATACACCTATGGTAAACCCTCCCGAGATTAACTCGGTTTTATTTTTTATTTTTGCTCGAGGACTAGCAAATAATAAGTTTGGGGGTATTTGATAGACGCATTTATGTGTCTAATTTGTCCTCAATGTTTTGTATTATTAGTAATTATTTTCGTCCTTATTATGGTGTTTTGTGTGTTTGTAGGTATTTTTGGAAAATAATTATTGTTGGAAAATTCGGCTCGAAAAGTTGCACGGAGCACCCATGGAGGACATTTGTTATTCGGACTCTCATCATTGGTTAAGGGGCACTCAATTACTAAGGGGCAACCCAGGTCACCCAAAAAAGGCAGATGCTATTCGCACCCCAGGATCGGATAGGGGGACACCATCTTCAAAAATTTGAATTTTCATTTTGGGGGGAAATTTTCTTCTTCAACTGGCAGATGTTTCGATCGATTTTTGGACGTGATTTTGTGCGATTCAATCGCTGAAACTTTGTGGAAAGATGTGATATAACCATATTAAGCTATTTCAAGTGTTATCTAGGGCCAGAATTGGATGAATCAAATTGTGGAGCAAAACAGGGAGCACGTCATTGTATGGAGACTATCACGGAATTTGCATGAGTTGGAATGAGTTTGCCTATGCTAGGATGACTCTAACAACCATATGGAGTGTGAAGGAGATAAATATAGTAATTTGGCAGCTTCAGAACTCGTGGAGAAATCAAATATCTAAATTATCTCCTAAACAGACAGTGAAGAATAATGGAAGATTATATGAAGTTATGGCGAGATATTTTGGCCCTGTGGAGTATATATAGGGTTTTGGGAACTCAGAGAGGGTCTGTCGAGACTTAGGGAGGTTTAGGGAAGCTCAGAAACAAAGAAATTTTTTTACAGAGAAACTGCCGAGTTGCAGTCGGGGAAGAAGGTGAATAGTGAACTCGATAGTTGAAAACAGTCGCAGAAACCGTGGCCTAAACTTTCAAATCCAAACTCTTTGTAACAGTTTTGTAGCAATTATTCCAACAATTAATAAAGTTTGCAACAGTTCACTTTCGTTCTTCCGTTACAGCGAGTTTTGTAACAATTATAACTGTTACAAACTCACAGTTTCATACCTTTTCACTCTTTTGATCATCTTTTGAGCCATAAACCAATCTTTTGAGACCATGATTGATATGAGGAGCTAAACCCATCCTCTAGGGCGACGGAGGAAGCTATTCTGACAATGAAAAAGTGGTAATTTCTATTTTAAATAATTTATGCAATTTAAATTATGATTTTTTGCCTAGAACAAAAGAGTTTTTCCAATGATTTTTATTAAGCAACTGTTATTTTAATTGATGGTATATGCTTAACTTTGAGTTCTTGATATTCCATGCTTTCAACTTACAATTGCTCTTTTATAAAATCTATTTTTGCAATAATTAGAATCACTTAAATGGGAAATTGCATAATAATAATAATAATAATATCACTTTGGAATTGATAGAATAGTGGAACCCTTAGCCCCAGTTTCTCCAAAATCTTGACATCACTTTTTGAATCAAATTTGCAATATTTATTTAAATCTAAAAATTCTTTCCTTCACAAGTCTGAAAAGAACCTATTATTTACCACTATTACAACAACTTATGAGAACACATCAATAAGGGATGTTGAGAAACTCTGTATGAGTAACTCATTTGCGATAGAGGTTGTATAAAAGGAAAAGGTTGAGCAGAAGCTCATATCTATAACATTCTCACATTGAATGAATTTTCATGTTCCGGACATATGCAAGCTATAATCTTGTATCTTGTTCTACTGAAGATGGTAAAAGATTTAAGATATTAAATGAATCAGTAAAAAACTAGTCGTAACTAAGGGAAATGATTTTTCAGGCATTGGTTATATGACTTCAAAGGAAAATTGATGAAGTGAACATTTTTAATATTTTGTGTGTGTTTGAATGTTTTCCATGGTAGACTTAGATTAAATTATAAGTCAATGCATAAACTAGCTAATGTAGGTTGCATACCCAAATTTAGTTTGGAAAAAGAACACAAATGTGAAATTTGTGTAGAATCAAAATATGCTAGAAAAACCTTTTGAGCAAAAATGTTCATAGAAATTCTAAACCCTTATAATTAATTCATTCGGACCTAGATGACTTGAAATCCGTTCAAACTAGAGGTGGTAAGAAATGGTTTGTTACTTTTATAGACGACTGTACGAGGTATTGTCATTTATATTTGATTAGAGGTAAGGATGATACCTTAGAAGCCTTTAAGATGTATAAACTAGAAGTTGAAAACCAACTGAATACTACCATGAAAACCATTAGGTCTGACCGTGGTGGTGAATTAAGAATTCCTATTGAAGATTTCTATGTAGAACATGGCATAATACACGAGGTTACCCCTCCTTATTCACCTCAGTCTAATGGAGTAGATGAACATAAGAACCTTACCCTTAAGGAGATGATGAATGCCATGTTAATTAGTTCAGGATTACCTTCGAACTTGTGGGGGGAAGCTTTCCTCTCATCCTGCTATATCCTGAATAGAATACCCTTTAAAGGATCAGATAAAACTCCATATGAACTGTGGAAAGGTAGAAAACCTTATTTTGCATACTTCAAAGTGTGGGAGTGTTTGGCTAAGGTTGCCATCCCTAAACCTAAAACAACCAAGATAGGACCCAAAACTGTTGACTGTGTCTTCATAGGGTATCTTAAGCATACTACTGCATATAGATTTAAGGTTGTGAGTTCTGAAATTTCTGAAATTGGTGTGAATACTATTATGGAATTTAGGGATGCTGTGTTTTTTGAAAATATTTTTCCATTAAAATTTGACTCTCGTAAGAGAGGTGTTGATCCCCTAGATGTCCCTTCAACCAGTTAGACTTTACCTTTAGAGGAAGATGAAATAGAAATTGATCCTAGGAGAAGTAAAGAGGCTAAAACCAAAACTTCATTTGGACTTGACTTCGTAACACTAGCCGAGACTGATCCTCAAACTCGTAAAGAAGCCATAACATTTACTGAAACCCCATTATGGTAAGAAGCCTCATTTAGTGAAATGGACTCAGTCCATCTGAACCATACTTGGGAGCTTGCTAGTTTACCTCCAGGGAGTAAGACCATAGGATGTAAATGAGTCTTTAAGAGGAAACGTAAGGTAAATGGAACTATGAAAAAATATAAGGCTAGGTTGGTAGTTAAAGGCTATAAACTGAAAGAAGGTGTAAATTTCCTTGATTCTTATTCACATGTGACGAGAATTACTTCCGTTGAGGTGTTAATTACTATTGCTGTCATAAAAAACTTAGAGATACATCAGATGGATGTTAAGAAAACTTTTTTAGAAACGTGAATTAGATAAAGAAATTTACATAAACCAACCTGAGGACTTTATAGTGAAAGGTTATGAAGACAAAGTTTGTAAGTTGAACAAATTTTTGTATGGATTTTTTTTAAAAGATCAGAAAAGTTTGTAAGTTGAACAAATGTTTAGCTCTTAATTTTTGTATGAAGACAAAGATTGTAAGCACATGCAAAGTTGTTAGGCTTGCTAGATTTGAGTCCTGCTGATATATTACGACTTACCTAATCTCTCTCAACAATTTCTTGCAAATGTTTAGCTCTTAATGATGGGGATAACTCCTATCACGGTTAGCTGTATTATACGCAATCCAGAAATCAAGGCCAGACATGTTTAGGTCTGTTTAGTTGGATCGGGACATAATGTCTGACGTTGATAGGGATATAAATTTGACATAAAGGGTGAATTTGTCTCCCAAAACATTAAGCATAAACATTTAGATTTGGCTATAATGTCACCGTCACGACTGTTTTTTTTTATTATTTTTTTTTTCTTAAGCATACTACTCCATCCGTTTCACAAAGACAGTCCGCTTTGAATTTCTCAAAATATTAAGGAGACCATATTAAATATTACTTACCTATTTTATTTTAATAAAAATATTAGCAATAAAGACTATCCAAAATTGTTGTGAGAATTATAAATACGAAATATAAAAGGAAAATTTAAAAGATATCGAATTTATGAAGTATAAACTTATAAGGAATTTAATTTTTAGAGTTAAATGTATATTTTCTTAAAAGGAATGAATGATATTTTAAAAAACTTTTCTGATCAACCTCTTTCTCTACTTGCCTGATCAGATCTCAAATCTACTCAGTACCCGTAAAGTTTGTAAGTTGAACAAATTGTTGAGAGAGATTAGGTAAAACTTTAAAGACCAGAAAAAAATATGGATACTCAGTATCCGTAAAGTGCAAAAAAATAAGGGTACTGAGTACCCATGTGATTTCCCTTCCCTACAAGGGTGATCAGATTTGATCAGGCAAGTAGAGAAAGAGGTTGATATCCCTACTCATGCAGGGATATGGGAGACCATATGAGATGTGAATTTGGTGTTTTGAGGGACAGAGAGGAATAGGGAAGGGATATCCCTCTCCAAGTACTATCTCTAAGTGATTAATTAACTATTCAACAACAATATAATTTATGGTGTCTTATTGTAGGATTTGATTTGAGCAAGATTAAGATGCAAGATGTTAGGAATCAACTGATATCTCAGTGGAATCCTAAAGCCTTGAAGGTGAAGTCAAGCTTATTCTAATAGGAAGGGGACTTTTTGTTATCAAGATTGAAAATGGGAACGATTAGATTAATATATGGTCAGGAGAATCATGGAAAGTGACTAATCAAATTCTGCAAGTAAGAGAGTGGGAGCCGAAACATGATCCCGAAAATCAGTGAACTGCTTTAGCCAAGGTTTGGATCAAACTTCCAGGCTTAAGTTTAGAATATTATACGGAGGAAAATTTGTTAGCCATGGCTAAGGCCTTCGGTAAACCTATTCAGGTGGATAATACAATTCTGGATTTTGGTTTTTTCTCTAGTGTGTTGGTCGAAGTTGACTTTGCGATGAACATATTCAAGAAGGATTTTGGAAAAGTGAAGAGATTCTAAAAGCCCCTAAGTTTTGTTTTCACTGCAAAATTGTAGGACATTTGGTCTCCGAATGTAGAGCAAAGTTAAAAGAGGTATCTAAAGTAGTGTCTAAAGATATTGAGGATACTAGTGTTCCTATTGAGACTATTAAGAAGAGAAAAAAGAAATCTAGGAGAAGCAGAGGAACTCTTTCGGTTGAGGAGATCCAAGAAGGAGTGGAGATAGTTCTGAATGTTCAACCGGTGGTGGAGGGGCAAGTATCTCATCATCTGATCCTTCCATCCAAAATAGATTCCATGCCTTTGAATAAGAGGAGGAGGTTGCAACGCCCCATTTGGTTTTGGAAGAGTCCGACACAAGCATCACTAAGCCGTCGTCCTCCAAACCAACTATAAAATCTGGTAAGAAACTGGGGCTAAAAGCTAAAGTAACAGGTATATTTCCTAATGGTACTCTAAACGTATATAAAAAAGAAAAATATCCCAAAACCTAAACTTCGTAATAAGATATCAGAGACTGAACTTATGGATTACGGTTCTTCATGGGGTTTAGACTTTTCCCTTCCAAAGAAATATCGTCAAGACATGTTGAATGATCTTGTGAATAATCATGATGATTAAACCATAGGGGATGTTGATGTGTCTTCTACTTGATAGTAGGCAGTAGTCTTCATTTTGGTTTGCAAATTGCGTTTTGAATATGAAGTACGACAAGAAGAATCTTTTGTTATTTTTCATCTTGTTGTATTTTGAAAAAAAAATTCTTTAGCTATAACTTTGCTCTATTACTTTTTCTTTGGGGTTTTGCCCATCTTCAGATGTACCCGTCTGCACACGGTCATGTGTGCTTTTTAATCTATTATCTTTGATCAATTTACAAAAATAAATAAGAATCTTCTGTTATACTCGTTTCCTTAAGACTTGTTTGACAAATTTGAGTGGGCCTCGACCTGTTTGCCTCTTTAACAAATCCGCCACTGTTGTACCAACTATAACATGAACAAATGGGGATAGATTTGGCTCACACAATGTGGTGCATTTGTGTGATCATGAGTTTGTTGTTGTTATTCAGAGTAGCTCATACCCATTCTTTATGTATTTGTCTACCTTTTACATCAACTTTAGAGTGCATATATACTACAATATCAGTTTGAGTCACTTGCCTATGTTCTTTAATGTCGAAGTCTTAAACCATTGATGGAAGAGGAAATTGAAACTGGCTTAAATTTAATGAAAGAAACCAGTCGCATGTTGCGGGAAAGATTATAACTGAAGTTGGGTTAAACTTTACAGAAGCAAGTATAAAATCGAACAAGCACACCACATAACAAGACTATCCCATATTAATATTTTGTTTTGTTTATGTGCATTTGTGATATTTTTGTTATTCTATACCGGCTATGTGAAAAAATCTCATTAAATCGTCATGGTATCTTGATATTTTTAGTATAAGAGGGTTCTAAAAATTAACTTGTACCCGAAGAAGAAGGTAATAAGAACCGAAATGGATGTATTGTACTAGTTAGGTTTCTTCGGTTTGTTGAAGAGATGCTTTCCTCCTTTTTACGGCTAGGCAAACCAATTTTTTTCTCAAACTTTATCGTAGAGTTGTTGTCCCTGTTACAAATTGTACAATGGAATATTTTTTCATTATTAGAAAATGAAAATGATAACTATGCTTGTTGTTTAATTGATATACTCCTTCCGTTCTTTTTTAATAGGCCAGTTTTTATAAATAAAAGTTTCAAAAAATAGGTCAGTTTCCTAATTGGGAAAGTCAAATGTTATTTTAATTTTTTGGGACCATTTTTCTCTTCCCTTCTTTTGATGACAAGTGTCATGTGGACCACTTCACTTTACTTCTTTTGCTAACAAGTGTCATGGGGACCATTTCACTTCACTTCTTTTATTGACAAGTGTCATGAGGACCACTTTCAATGATTAGTTCTCTTAATTTCCTTAAATTTCGCTAAAAACAAAACTGGCCTATTAAAAAAGAACAGAAAGAGTACATTCGATCCTAATGTTTTCTTAAACATATTGAATTATCGATACTTCTTTTTATCATTAAAGTGTTTCTCCTCTTATGATTCCTTTTTTTGATGTTGTCATTTAATTCAGTAGTGTATTACTGTGTTATGGTTGTCCACATGTGTGGCTTTTGGGTTATGTTTGGTTGTTGTATGTGCAGGGCTTCCCATTTGGAGTCAACCCTATTACAAGAATACTTGTTGAGTCAACCAGACTCAATGAGGGACGCAAAATCAAGTGAACCAACAAAATACGCTATTATCTAAAATCTACTTCATGACTCATACATAATATGACATTATGCTCCAAAATTGGACCTAACATGTGCGGCGCAGTGCCTCGGTAAACAATTTTTATTTGGTGGCCCAAACATGCAATGTAACTTCGAATTTGTCGAACCATCTAAAATTTGCCACTACAACCCATGTTGGGCATGGCACCAATTCTGTCCCGTTATCGAGCATTACCTTGGCGACTTTTTACAGTGTGGCTCAAATTTTTGCTGTCACTCAAATTTTTCTATGCGACTTTTACTTATCGTTCCGATCGAACTTTTCATCATGACTCAAATTTTGTCATATAACTTAGAATTTACCTTGTAAACAAAATCTAGGTAACACTGCAGAAAATGTCGTTATAATCACATAGCTAAAAAATTTCCTTCCAACGCAAAATTTTCTTCCAAACTAGGCTAGTAGGAATGAATACTGCATTTGTGCAATAATTATTTTTGTTGGGACCGAAAATCTAAACTGCAAAATTTGGCTCATAACTGTGATCTAAAATTTGTCTACCTTATAATCCAAAGTTTGTATTTCCATTGAAATTTGCCTCATGACTCACATTTTATTGTGATAGTCATGTACCTTGAGATTTGCCTCGGAATTAAAATATTCCAAAATATGTTCCAGGGAAAATCTGCACAGGATTGTAACCGAGCATATGCATTGTAAATTAAAAACTGGCTCGTGTGATTTGTGACTCAAAACTGCCACTGTGAACCAATATTTACCACGTTACCCAGAATTTGTCTAATACCTTGAAATATCCGTAGTGAAGACCTACACTATGTCCAGCGGCCATTCTCCCTTGTGCCCGGAAATCTACTTTGGTGATGCAGTTATCCAATATTAACATTTTGACCCACAGTTTATTTAGTGGCTCAAAATCGGCATCACGATCCAACAGTGGTCATAGTGTGAATATTTGGGCGACTCCCAAATCTAAAGACTCTAAACAACAACATGAAATTAATGTGGATGGAGTTGGCTCACACATTATGGTGCATTTTGGTGAACATGGAGTATAAATTAGCCTAATCTTGCATAACTTTAAAGCGCATCCACAAGGACCGCAACTATGAATTTGATTATGTTCACTGATACAGATATAAAAGTCCCAACACCCTGAGATGGGGGAGGAAATTGAAGGTGGGGTTAAATCTTTAAGAAGAAAGCACGGTATGTTGACCTACAAATCACTATAGCTTATTCAATGCATAATGGATCTAGAGCAAACCAAAACAGCATGTCCCGTTCATTGGATAGATTTAAGATTATCTCAGATTTGTAATTTGCTTTACTGTCATATTTTATGTTTTACTTTGTTAGAAATATGCTACACTGTATATTCTGTTTGATTTGGAAAATGTATGCATTTCTTGATTCTTCGAATTATGAAACAATCTGAGTCATTAGAGTTTATAAGCAAATGATACTTTATTATGAATTCATTAAAAATAAATAATGAGGAATGCTCAATACAATGGTGACTTACGATATAGGTAAAACTAAATTTCTACGTTGCCACGATGATTTAGTATACAACAAAAACATTTATTCTACACAGATTAGGTTAAAAAAATCTCATTAAACTAACGTGCTGATTTACCGCGGTCAAAAGAAATGGTTATTGAATACCGAAATGGGTGAATTGTATGGGTGTAAATAATACCCGAAAATACTCGGCCTGCCTGTATCCGTCCGAGCCCGCCTGTACCCGAAGTAGTCCAAAGCCTGTTATGGCCCGTCATGGACCACCCGGCCTGGCCTGGATTACTTTATTGGGCGGTCTCGGGCTTTGCCATTAATTATGATGCCCGGCCTGATACCCGGTCTGGTGCCCGGCCTGAAAGCCTTCTATGTGTCATTAATCATTTAATATCCTCTTAAAAGACTTAAAAGTTACAATTTTATAATTGTCAATTTTGTGTCAAGAAAAATAAAATATATAATTGCTTTTTTACTTATAATTAACCTTTTCAAAACATTAATGGTAATATATTTTCTTATTAGAAAGTTTATTGTACTCTAATTAATTATTTATTATAGGCTAAAATTAAATATTTGTCAGTGTAATTTAAATATAAAATAATACTATCACTTATGATATGCGATATTGGAAAGCAAAGGATATTGTATTTAATACCGTTCATTTGAAAATTTAAACTTAAGAAAAAAAAAATCAAAATAGTGGCCTGTCCGGCCCGATCTGGCCTGCTCGTATAAAAAGCGGGCTTTGGGCGGTCTTTGGGTAGCAAATTATCTACTTGTGCCCGGCCTGAATTTGTTTACGGGCTCACAAATATTAAACCTGGTCTGCCCGGCCTGTCTTAGTTTTTGGGTCCGTCGGCTCGGCCTGCCCGAATTTACACCCCTAGTGAATTGTATTCAGCATCTTCAGTTTGTCGAAGAAGATACTTGATGTTTTAACAAGATTTTCTTTACCTAGAACCCAAGATAATCTATTTTTCTTGGAAAATTAAAGCATGTAGATATTGAACACTAGCTAACTATCCCCTTGGGAGTTAACACTCCGGCTAGTATCAATAGTCAATAAGAAGTTGACTAATAAACGAAGGGTGTTTTCTTTGTATTCACAAATACCATACGACTACTTGACTATTCTCAAATTGACCATTAACTTGATATATGTTTATAAAACCTCTTCTTTTTTGTAAATATGTTTATAAAACCTCAGGAATTCAAAGTTAAAACGAAATGGATATACAAAAAAATGAAGGTAATGAGATGTGCACGACTATATAAAACGGTGTCTTGCTACAAAATCCAGGTTGTATATTTTATTGTCCATGAATCCACGTGAGATGTCATAGTTACAAGTTACAACTCATATTCTTCCCCAAGCAATGCATTTTAATAATAGTCCCATTTGAGTTCTCTGGCTAGTTTTAATTGAATGTTGGTGTTGCAATACTTCATAGATTTAGTTTTCAAAAAGTAAATAAGAAATTAACTCCAAGCTTATGGCTTTAAATTATCCATGTAACTGGTACAGATGCGGCGGTTGTGTTTGGACATGAGCGTTGAATTAATTGGTACGGAAGAAGAGACAATTTAAAGCTACTTATAAGCTTGTTTGAGATATTCTGGTTCTCCATGCTAAAACTCGTAGAATTTGTCTTCGAATTTAAGTCATTAGTATTACAACTTAATTTTACTAGTATATTGCAGTGTGAGTGACATTATCTGTAGCACTCGAGATACTGAATTGGTTGTGAGTTGTGACCCTGCTTGCCTCATACCAAGTTCTTGCTCCGCTGGTCTTAACAGAATGTGGCTAGACTTGGCTCACACGATATGGTGTAATCGTGAGAACATGTATATGTTGGTCTTCACTCTTCACCAATATCTCATGCCTGTGCTTTAATTATAAACTAGTCTAATTTTGCATCTACTTGAGTGGCCATACAGAACTATTAGATTGATCTCTATCTTATAGTATTTAATAGTCTTAAGACTTTGAGATGGAGGTGGATATTGAAATTGGTGGTAAATCATCCGGAAGAAAGTGTGGTACGTCGTAGGACAGAATGAAGAAAGCTTAATCAACACATAGAACACCCATTCAGAGTGGTACAGAATGGAAAATTTATCTAAATGATATTGAACAAAATTTATTATTAGTTGTGTTGTAACTAGTTTCCGTATTATCCTTAACATCACATATTTGAAAAAGAACCCAATCCTATACTAAATCACTAAGAAGTTACGGATGATTTGTCTGATTTTTTTGTCCAAGTTGTTTATGATATTGTTGTACTTGTAATCAGATGCATCATGCATGGGTGGTTGCATATAGACCCTAGCGTTGGATTATCACTATAACTATTGGCAAGCTTAAGCATTTGGTTAAACTCTAGTCCTGGCAGTGTTTTTTTTTTTTTTGAAGCATACAAGGGCCCTGTGATTGTATTATCATTTAAAAACAAATTTTCTTCACGCATTCGACAAATGAGTCCGGCGTGATTTGCAAAATTGTATCGATAGTTGCAGATTCACGAGATTATTAATTGTTCTTGAAAAAATCCCTAACTGGCTAATGGGGAATTAGGAACAGAGTCAACAAACAGTACCAAGGTGTGGCTGGTGAGCCACTATTTTGGTGGCAAACCAGTGTTTTAATTAAATCTTACCCTTTTCTGAGTAAAAAAAAAATGTCCACACTTCCCGGACATTGACACAAACCCGAAACATTGTTAAACTTCGAGTCTCTGAGTCAAAAGTTGAAATATAATCAGTCAACGAAAGTCAAGCAGTTAAGACACCTGGACTATAAGGTCAATTAATTAAAGATCAATTAATTAGAGATATGGATATGTTTTTGATGATGCCATGTAATGTAGGGCTTCTTATTTGGAAGCAACACCATTATTGAGAACTAAGAGGAGTCCGCTTTTCTTTCCAGCGCGCCGTCTTTACTAAAATGTCAGAGCTTGTCCTTTCAGCGTCGTGTTTTTCATAGAAGCGCCAACGATCAGGGGCGGAGCCAAGTATTGACTAATCCTGATTCTAGTCCCCCTAAAATCCTAAAAACCACATAACACCCCCTATAATTTATCATATATTCAGTATTTAGTCCACCTAGTCCACCAGATCCTACAAAGTTTATGAAACTATATTTTAGCCCTGTCAATCATAATTTCTGGTTCCGCCACTGCCAACGGCTGAATCTGGATGGCTGAAAACTCTTATGATTTAACGACTATAACTTTTGAGTTTTATAAATACTCCTCATTTCAACTCCAAATTCACATTCACACATCTAGTCTTCTTTACTCTTCTCTGAGCTTAAAAAAATTCTTCAACTTCAACAAATTTTTCAACTTCTTGAACATGTCTTGGCCCTTGTTAGTTCGGCGCGTTCCATATACAAAAGAAGAAGATGAATCTATTTGCAGAAACTATGTTTTTTTATTTACTCAGCTTGCTTCAGCAAGCTATCCATGGGTGAACTTCTGGACGGTTATTCACGACGGGTTCTGCAGTGACACCCGTAATCCGAGTCGTCGTGCTATATGCGACATAGAAAATGGTTTTCGTACAATTAAGAAAGAAGTAAGTGAATTTTTAGCTTTAACCATACAAGCCAATCGATATAGACTGAGAGGTGAAACTGATGCTGAGATGGTAACAAGATCTTTGGCCGAATGGAGAAGATGGAAAAATGTGGCTTTTCCTTTCGAAAAATGTTTCGAAATCCTTAAGGTGTTGCACAATTTCAACCCCTCCTTTGAAGCTAATGTGATCCTTCGTAATTCAGTGAAGCTAATGTAAAACACTTAATTTTAAAGCTAATGTAGTCCGTCTTCAGTGAAGCTAATGTAAAACGTTTAATTTTAAAACTAATGTAGTCCGTCGTAGTTGAGTGAAGCTAATGTAAAACGCTTAATTTTAAACATATGTAATTTTATTTAATTAAGATCGTCGTACTTTTAAAACTAAAATTACATACGTAGCAGAATTAAAAATTACAATCTCTCTAACGTCGCTCATCGCTAGCTCCTCCATTGTTATTTTCTGGAGTCCAGAATTCTACAAAACCTGGGGATAGACCTGGGGCAGTCCCACATATTAAATAAATTTCCATATGTTGATAAACTTGGGGATAGACCTGATTGACCTACATTAGGCGATTGGAAAGCATTAGGTGATTCTTGGAAAGCACTCGGTCCTCCAAGCATATAAGATGTTTGTTGTTGTGGTGGTGGTGGTTTATCATTGTAGAAGCTTTCATTTGGGTTGTAGGGAGAGAATGATGATGAAATGCGCCTAGGATCTAGCCGAAATACTTGAAGCTGAGATACATGCACAATTTCTGGTGAAGAAGTATTGCGTCGTATATGTGGTGAAGAAGAACACTGTCGTACTTGTGTTTCTCCCACCACTGTATCATCACTTTCGTTCCCTGATCTGTTGCTCCTGATGGGATCGGAAGACTGTGACCGCCGCCCATCATCATTTTCAATTTGACTCAATTCAAACATTGTGTTCTCGTGCCATTTCCGACACTTATTAAAGGGTGTAGCCGTAATTTACCGAGTCAACCAATGCAAATCGTTCAGTTGGCTCCTCAACTCTTCCTCAGTGGCATTCACATTGTAGTAAGGATAATCACATTCCATACCTTGGGAAACAATGGGGATCTTGGTTGGCTCACCTTGTGAAATAATACTTGGCATCTCCCAACGAATTTCGGGAAAATTTGACGAAGATGATGAAGAACTTGCACCTGTGGTGGGGTAATTCATAAAGCATGGCTCTTTTGGAGGTGGCTGGCTAGGAACGATATTTGCATCATGGGACAGGCGTGATAACGCTGGGATATAAAACCCATAGATGTGGTTGTTCTGTGTCCAAATTACAGGATGCGAAATCGACGCGTACCATTTGACATACTCCGCTTCACTAATATTCAGTTGTGTGTTTAGTTCATACCTCGCCCAATTGGTTCTTCTCAGTCGATCAAAATATGATCCAGAGGTTTGCATCTGTTGTGGCGGGTTAGTTGCAATTGCATATATACCTTGCATTTGGTACTGCAGTCTTTCTCCCACGTACCAAACCCCTCTATCCAATGGTGGAGTGTAAAAAACAACTCTACGCAGAGAATAATCAAGATTACTGCGTCCAACATCAGCATCATACTAAGGAAAATCAATATAAGAGTGAAAAACGACGTTCTCGTGGCTCCGAGTCATCTGATGAAATCTCTGATCAAAACAGGAACCCGAGATGTCGCTGCCAGTACCCTTCGCTAAGTTGGTCGAGATGTACATATCCAACATTGGAAATCTTTGGGTATCATCGTTAAGTATTGGTTTACCAACACGGAAGTAGGTATACCACCAATACTGCAAATTACTCTATAATTTTATTATTTTGACTTAATCTACATTTGCTCATAAAAATTATTAAAATTTTAAAATAATAATTTTGATGTTTACCTCTATGATGCCCCAGAAACCAGTGAAGTTATCTTCGCCTGTAGACGCATCATCCATCCCACGGTACAATTCTACTAAAATTGCATACCCCCAGTCATAATCTGGTGCTTTGTCAAGATCTTCTAACGCTTGAAGCCAACCAACACGAGCAACATAAGTTGAGTTTGGAAATAACGTCTGACCCAATACCCATAAGATAAACATCCTTTCGAGTTTAGGATAGTCATCTACATTCTCTGGGTTTCTTGGTTGGTTAAGGAAAAACTTAAATGCTGAACATTTAATCCCACCTCCTTTCAATCGTTTATAACCATCAGGTATTCCTGAATCTATAAACGATGGGAAAAGCGTCTCTCATTTACTATTTGATATCCATTCGTATTGGTTGAACGGTGATGGCTCTCCTATTCCACTTGGGATCCCACAAATGAAATATAAATCAAGGGACGTAATTCATATTACAAGTATAATATCAACTATGATTAGTTATTTTTATTATTTATTAAGCTAAACAAGCTTATCAATTTCAAAATCATAGAAATAATATGTGTGCGTCGTGGCCACTACCTTTCTACCACTGTTATCGGAATTTTGTTGTTGTGTCTTCTAGGCTCCATATTATAAAGCGCACGTCAGGGATATTTGTCAACCCTTTCTCGGACTTCAGGGGGTAAAACGTCATAAATATCTTTAAGTCTGGAAATACGCCTCTCATTCTTTAAAAACTATCATACCGATCTTGATGCCCCGACACATGACCGATGGACCAACAACGACACTCTGCGCAGCAAACTCTGCTTCCCGATTTTGAGAAAAATCTACAGTTGTGGTAGGTCGCGGTGCCGATCCATTTCTTGGATCTCTTTTCTTCTTTACACTATGGACCGCTTTTCTTAAAAAAAACGCTCATATTGTATCAAAAAATTTTGATTTAGAAGAGTTTTTAGAAGAAGGAAGTAGTAGTGGTGTGACAAAAATGAAGTGAGTTTAATCCAATTTATAGGTTTTGAAAATATGGACATTGGAAATTCGCGCGTTGGAGATATGAAAGTTGGAGATTTTGTATCTCACACCCGCGTTGTTAGTACAAACGCGCGTTTACAGGTCCAACGCCCGAGTTTGTCTGTCCAACCCCCGAGTTTGTCAGTTCAACGTCCGTGCTTTTTCTTTAAACTCCAACGTTTGTCTCAAGCACGCGCGCTTAGTTATCTAATGTCCAGTGCTTTACCATAATGGAAAAGCCAGTTTATCCATTCACCTGACTCAACAAAAAAATGGATTTGGTCATTGCCATAGGAATTGCCCTAAGCACTTGCAGAATATAATTGTTGAGATTGAGATGTAATTACTGTTAGTATATCAACCCATTTTGAATCAACTAGCTAGTCTAAAAACTTTGTCTCGAACTTATAATATTACAAATTAATTTGTCAATTATGAAAGATCCAAGAACATAGCTCAGTGGTATCCCATCAATTCCAGTAAAAAGGAACTCAGGAATTCAATCCATATGCACCATAGAGGTTTACATTTAAATTAATTGTATAGAGGAGTTTGGCGGGGTTGGATCTAGCAGTGGGACTAGTCCAGCTGGATGGATTTGGGTAGGGGCCTAGGTACAGCTTTAGCCTATAAAAAAAATGTCAATTATGATTAAGTTTTGCGAACTTGGTTCCAAAGAGTGTCAATGGTAAATGGTAAAGAATACTGAATTTAGTGCCGTTGAGTTTGAGGTAGATCAATATTATCATATCACCCGGTGACTACCACAGACATTGGCTTATACGACAACTAACTATAGTCTCTGGGGTCATCATTAGACTTGTTCGAAAAAGTTGAGTGAATCTTGACCCATTTGCCTCTTAACAAATCTGCCATTGCTATACCAACAATAATAACATGAACAAAATGTGGATAGACTTGGCCCATACAATCATGCAAACAATATGGTGTAATTGAGTGATCATGAATCTGTTATGGCTCTTCAGCATTATCTCACGCCATTTGCTTATAATTATAAATATCCAATCTTGCACCAATCTTAAAGTGCATCCACAACTATTGATTTGATTATGTTCACTGAAATATATGTAAAAGTCTTAAAACACTTGGATGGAAGAGGAAACTGAAGGTAGAGTTAACCGATATATACCGAGAGCCTGTGTTTTATCTGGGGTGTTTGTGCTACCGGTGAAATTTCTTTTTACCAAATTTCGAAAAGGTAAATGAAAAACATTGTAACGAATTAAAACAAAGTGTCCATAAATTTCTAGATCTTTGTATCATCCACACCCATTTGAGTTTTTAAGCCAATAATACGGTAGGGTGAATTTATTGTTTAAATGTTTATGCTTTCATGATGATCTGCCTCTGTCTATGGTCTATATTAAATTCATATAATACACAGCTAACCATGATCGGAGTTAACCCATCATTAGGAGATAAACGCTTGCAAGAATATAGTTGTTAGAGAGAGATAAGGTAAGTGGTAATATATGATCAGTCCAACCTGAGTCAAGCGAGCCTAACAACTTTGCATGGAACTAATCTACTATCATATTATGGTGTTTTAACTTAAAGATCTTTAAAGATTTTCCAAGCGCATTGTTATTTTTAGTTGGAAATCTTTCATTATTCGTTCGTGATCTTAGTAATATCCATTTTTTCTTGATACAGAGTATATTTTAACATCACTGTTCCACTTCATTACATAAATTTTCTATTAAGTGATTGATTAATTATTCAACAACAATCTAATTCCCGGTGTCATCCTCGTTTCCTTAAGACTTGTTTGAGAAATTTGAGTGGGCTTCAACCTATTTGCCTCTTTAACAATCCGCCACGGCTGTACCAACAATAGCATGAACAAATGGGGATAGATTTGGCTCACACAATCTGGTGCATTTGTGTGATCATGAGTTTGTTATGGTTCTTTAGAGTAGCTCATACCCATTTTTTATATATCAGTCTACCTTTTCCATCGACTTTAGAGTGCATTCTACAATATGAATTTGAGTAGTTTGATTATATATGTTCTTTAATGTTGAAGTCTTAAACCATCGAGATGGAGGAGGAAATTGAAGCTGGTTTAAATTTAATGTAAGAAGTCCGCATGTTCTGGGACAAATTATAAGTTGAAGTTGGGTTAGATTTTAAGTAAAGCATAAAACCGAACAAGTACACCACACAGCAAGACTATCCCATGTTAGTATCTGGTTTTGCGTGTCTTCCTTTCTGAGATTTTTTTTATTCTTCACCGGTTATGTAAAAGAATTCCATTAAATTGGCGTGGTACCCGGATACTCTTAGCGTAAGCAGGTTATGAAGATTAACTTTTATCCAAAGAAAAAGTCAATTGGAACTGAAATTGATGAATTGTATTAGTTTTCTTCAGTCTGTTGAAGAGATGCGTTCCTCCTTTTTACCGCGAGGCAAACTATTTTTTTTTCTCAAACTTTATCATGGAATTGTTGTCCCTGTTACAAATTGTACAATGGAATATCTTTTCATGATTAGAAAATGAAAATGATATTGATAACTATACGTGTTGGTTAATTAATATATGATCCCAATGTTTTCTTAGACATATCTATTGATATAATTTTTATCTTTTTAAAACGTTTTTTGTTTTTCACAAAATTGGTTAAAAAGATCAAAATCAACAATTCCTGGATTAAAATGACATTTAAATTTTGATACTGTTTAAATGGACAAAAATGTAAAAATAGCTAAGATGTAAACAGTTTCATTATACCCATTTTTAAATATTTTTTCTTATTTTTAATTTACATCAGGATGCATCCAATTTCATCCTTGCTATTTTTTAAGTTTAAGTCAGGATGAATCCAGTTTCATCCTTGCTATGTTTTAAAAAAAATTTGATAAATGACCCATTTTCCGTTTTTTTTTTTCCGAATATTTTGTATTTAACGTTGTTATCAAAACTAAGTCAAGGAGCACTTACACAATTAGTAATAATTCTCTGTTAATTTGTGCCTAGCTAAAACACAATTAGTAACAATTAGCGTTTGAGCTAGCACACAATGAGTAATTAATGGCGTTTCTTTGATACTAACCAGAAACACATATCCATTGTATTGAATCCACTTGACACAACCAAAAGTTAAGATGAGGGACAATCAAGATGGTGTTTTTTTGATACTACTCGGTCAACTTAAGTCGGACAATCAAGATGCATCAACCATAAAAGGTCCTTTAAATAAATAGTTTGGTGTTTATCCTCTTATGATTATAACGATTTAATCATGTTCTTGATGATGCCATGTAATTTAGCAGTATGTTACGGTTATCTATGTGCGCGTCTGTTAGGTTATGTTTGGTTGTTGTTTGTGTGGGACGAAAAGCGCAAATTAGAAAAACGCTGATATGAATAGTGTTTGACGTTATTCTGATTTGTATTTTTCGTCTTCTAATACAATATTCTAAATAGTGTTTTTGTTAAATATGATTAGCGTTTTCTTGGATTCCATATAGCATCACACGAAACCATGGAACATGGTTTGGAAAAACTGTGGAAAACAACAA
The DNA here is from genome assembly GCF_003573695.1 of Papaver somniferum. Taxonomy (NCBI): domain Eukaryota; kingdom Viridiplantae; phylum Streptophyta; class Magnoliopsida; order Ranunculales; family Papaveraceae; genus Papaver; species Papaver somniferum. The sequence goes on along the minus strand of NC_039365.1, from coordinate 7,248,926 downwards.
CTTAGAAACCACTAGACTTGATATTCCACAATTTTTTTACACTTAGAATAGGTTGGATTCCACCATAAAACTTGCTCTTAGCCAAAATTGAATTGAATCAAGTAAACCTAACAACTTTGCACAGACTCGATGAGGGACGCAAAATCTAGTGAACCAACAAACTATACTACTATCTAAAATCTACTTCGTAACTCAAAATATGACGTTGTTCTCTAAAATTGGACTCATGGTCTAACATATGCACAGTGCCCCAAATGTGCCTCGATAAACATATTTAATTTGGTGTCCCAAGCATATATTCACCATGTGACCCAAAATATGTCTCGTGGTTCAAACTTTGCAATGCAACTTCAAATTTGTCCAACCATCTAAAATTTGCCACTACAATCCATGTTGGACAACGACGCTAATTCTATCTCTTATCGAACATTCTCTTAGACTACGTTTAATAAGAGTTACTGTAAAACTTCTTTAAAATAATAAATTTGGAACTGAAAAAAAATATTATTTTAGAGAGATTATTATTTTACCAAGAAAAAATTTAACATGTGGAAGCTTAATTGGGACTAAAGAATTTTATTATTTTAGAGAGATTATTATTTTAACGAGTATTATTTTAAGAAAGTTTTACTGTAATTCCATGGAATTAGCCGTTTCTCCATGGAAATAGTGTGTTCTTCATCGTTTGGTCAAAAATTTGTTTCCATGGAATTGCAATAAAAACATGGCCTAAAATATGTTTTAAACTCAGTTCCGTGAAATTCTATGGAAAGTCTTTCCTTGCCTCCCCCAATAAACTGATTCCATAAATACACTTTACATGAAATTGTTTCCTTTCTGTATTATCAAACACAGCCTTAGTGATTTTTACCCAGTGGCCAAAATTTTTCTTGTCACTCAAATTTGACTGTGTGACTTTTATTCATTTCTATCATGACTTAAAGTTTGTCATGCATGTAACTTAGAATTTACCTTTTTTTTTTATTTGACAAAGAAAAGGGCAAATTTATTAATCAAAAGAGTCACCAAATCAGTGACAAGAGAAAAAGACTAGCATTAGCTGGTAACAACATCCCAATTTACAACCAGAGTTGACAATGGGTTGTTCCTGAAAATATTAGTATTCAAACACCAATTATGCAAAGAAATAATAAGTTGAGTATGAACTCTCGACTTTCCGTTATAGATTCTATTATTTCCTGGTAGAATTTATCTACAATTTACCTTGTAAACCAAGATCTTGGTAACACTTCAAAGTTTGCCTTCTTAACGCAAAATTTTCGTAATGGTCCAAACTAGGTTAGGAGGAATTAACACTGCATATGCATGTGAAATAAATATTTTAGCTGTGACTGTAAATCTACACTGCAAAATTTGACTCATAACTAGGGCTGTTAACGGGTCTGGGTCCTCCCGGGTAGTACATGGCCCAGAACCGGACCCGACATATCAGCGTCGGTTCCGGGTCCTAACGGTTCCGGGGCCGGTTCCATAATGTGTTGGCCCAGAACCGGACCCGGTAAAGGTCACGGGTAATCACCGGGTCCGGGTACCCATCGGGTAAAAACACAAACTTATATCAGTTATATGACTTCCAAATTTTATGGCTCCTGAGTACTGAAAAAGGATTATTCAACACCTGAAAAGTGACCATCTTTAAAATACATACAAAAGTAGAGTAAACTTGAGCTTAGAATCCTTAGATTAGGAAAATCAAAGTTACTTTCCTAGCTATAAGTAAGAATCTACCATTATATATGATAAATATTAAATACAAAAGTTGGCAGACATCTTTTTATCCGATAACTACAAGTAACGCCAGCCCTAATGGCTAATATAGTCTGTCGTATTATAACCACAAAAGTTGACAGACATATCATTCTATAAAGTGTAGAAGCCCCAAAAGATAAATGTGTTTCCTTCACAAGTACATATACAAAAAAGAAGGATGTAGTTCGCACTTCGCATGTTCTTTGGCTATGCCTATATAATATATATATACCAAAAAGAAGTTTCAACCAGTTCACTAAAGATTTCACCATCATATTTCCAATTGTTCCTGCAAGAGAAACAAAAACAGTTGATCATATTCTCAATTTTTCCCAATTCAGAAACCACCTCAAAATTATTATCACTACCACATTCTCTACCAAGTTTAAGGAAATACATTACGTAAAGAGAATGTTCTACGAGTAAAAAAGTATAAATCTTGCATCTTCAACCAAACAACGTGTACAAGTAACCATATCACAATCAAAGACCTTTCCTGTGATGAAGCAAGAGTTGCTTCCGTGATTGCACTCACCAAATATACAACTAGCTAGGGCCAGGATCACAAACAAACATTAAAATTCCCAAATATACAACTAGCTAGGACAAATATTGTATAGACAGACACAAGTCAAACTTTCTTATACTGTACTACTAATCACATTTCGACAAAGTTTAAGGAAATACAAATTTGTGCATTCCAAGGTTAGCTGGTTATTTGAGTGGAGACTTGCCTCGAGCGTTCAGGAGCTTGACAAACTTAAGGAAATTGTAAGCTTAGTTTATGTGATTTTTTGTATTTCTTTGTCTTATAATGATTGTTATAGATGGAAGACATGTCCGTCTGATAACTGTGCTTAATTTGTTTTTGTAGGTTCCTTCAAAGAAATGAGTTCACGGGGTCTGTTGGCGTATTGGAGGATCTTCCTCTCCAGTATTTGTAAATATTCTATGTCTTTTTGGTGCCTAATTAGGGTTGTCTTGTTAAAATTCTTAATAAATTAAGTCTGAATCTGTCAAATTGCTTGGTGTGAATTTGTCAGTTAAAAGTTTTGAGAAGAAAATGACGTAAATCATGTATGATAGTGTCTATGTAAGAGTATTCATGGATCCTTCCTCTTACTTGATAGATTTAGTTTTAAAAAGACAAATAAGAAATTAACTCCAAGCTTATATGGCTTTAAATTATCCGTGTAATTGATACATATGCTGCGATTGTGTTTGGACATGAGCAGTGAATTAATTCATCTGGAAGAAAAGGGAAGTTAAAGATAAGTTTGTTTAAACTCAAGTCATTCATATTATCACCTAATAATTTTACTATTACATTATAATAGCATCAGCTACAACACTAGAGATACTATTAACTTGTTTGAAAAAATTGAGAAGGCGTTGACCCTACTTGAATCTTGCTAAGTCCTCCATTTTTTTCTAATTAAGAACAATATGAACATAATGTGGTTAAACTTGGCTCACATAATATGGTGTATTCGTGGGAACAAGCTCATGTCATGGGTCTTTGACATTATCTCACCTAATAATTTTACCAGTATACTGCGCTACAACACTAATGATGTTGTTAGTTTCTTTGAAAAAAATTGAGCAGGTGGTATCCATATTTGCCTCTTACCAAGTCATCCGTTGTTTCTAATTATGAACAACATGAACAAAATGTGGTCAGGCTTGGCTCACATAATATGGTGTATTCGTTCAACAACGTTCATGGTATGGCTCTTCAGCAATATATCTTACCTAATAATTTTACCAGTATATTGCGCTACATCCCTAGAGAAGATGTTAATTTGTTTGAAAAATTGAGCGGGTGGTAACCCTACTTGCCTCTTACTAAGTCCTCCATTGTTTCTAATTGAGAACAACATGAACAAAATGTGGTTAGACTCATACAATATGTTGTATTCGTGCAAACACGTTTATGTTATGGGTCTTCAATAATATCTCATGCCTTTTCCTTATAAAATAGTAATTTACTTTTGCAACAAATTTAATGGGAATACATGACTATTAGTTTGATCTCTATGTTAGACTCAGAAGTCTTAAAATTTTGAGATGGAGGAAGATATTGAACTTGAGGTTAAATCGTCGGGAAGAACGTGAAGTATGTTGTTGGACGAATGAAGAAAGCTCAATCAATGCATATTACTATACATTTATCTTGATGACCTGGAGAAAGATTTACAATCGACTTGCAACACATTGCAAGGTTTATTAGCTAGGTTAAGCTTTTAGATTATAGTGCTTGGGTTGAAACAAGCCTCACTGTGATCTTTGATATTAGATATTCAGAAAAGAATTTGATCCTCTAATAAGAAGTTGCTAATGTTTCCCCTATTTATTTATTTTCAATTTGAAAAATGTTTCGTACAAATTTCATAAATTCGTTATATTATCAATCCAATTTTAGATTAAATCAGATGATACTTTACAAAAAGGAAGGCTCAATATATATGATTTTTGATTCTACGCTGTCATAATGGTGATACTAGTATAGTAGTATACAATATGCACTGCACACGAGATAATTAACGGTTTCTGAAAAAATTCCAACCGTAACTACAAGCCTGGCCGGTGTCACTGTAGTACAATGGTAAAGTCATTGGGTGATGAGATCAGCGACCTGAGTTTGAAACTCGCCAGCATCAACTTCTTTACCAATCAAAAAAAAAACTACAAGCCTGCAACAGAGTCAACAATACCGACAGCAGTCTAAATCCAGAATTGCAGACATCAAAGGCCAAAACAAAGAAGTTTATTTTATTTTCAGTTTTATTTTATCAGGATAAACAAAATCTAAAAGGGTTTTGTTATCTAGTTTACCCATGCATTATACCTCTTATATTTTATTTGTTTTTTCAACTTTACATACCAATTATTGGCTCTTGCCTAATTTAGCAGGATGTTATAGTTGTTTACACGTGTGGATGTTATTAGGTTATGTTTGGTTGGTGTGTGTACGTAGGGATTCATATTTGGAGTCAACATAATTAATAAGAACTAAACACTGCATGAATATAATTATTGAGACAGATTAGGTAAGTAGTAATATATCAGCCTAACTTGAATCAAGCATCCTACCAAATTTAAACGGAACTAATGATAATACAAATTGGTTTGTCAAATTAGGATTAAGTTTTGTAAGCTTAATTCGAAAGAGTATCAGAATACTGAATTTGGTGGTGACTGGGTTTGGAGCTAAGGTTCCAGTATCATCACCGATGACTGTACCATAGGATATTGGCTCATACCACAACAATCTAGTTGGCTCATACCACAACAATCTATTATTTTGGGTCTGGACCCATTTTCATATGAAAAAATCTGACATAACTGCACTAACCATAACATGAAAAAATTATGGATATGATAAACTTGACATACACAATAAGATTTATTTGTGTGATCATGAATTTCTTATGGGTCTTCGGCATTATATCATACCTTTTGCTTATAAATAAGTCTAATTTTGCATCAAACTTAAAGTTCATCTGAAACTATTAGTTTGATTATGTTTAATAATATATATATAAAAGTCTTAAAACATTAAGATGGGGGAGGCAATTGAAGGCACGGTTAACCAATAAATCACGAGAGCTTATTTCACGTATAATAAATACCGAGTTGTCGTACACATCAGTGTGCATACATCTAGTTCAAGAGTTATTTTTACTATGTTTTCAAGCCCTCTTCCTCCTCATGAACATAAATCTAGTTCAAGATTTATTGTGGAGCTCATAGCCGGGGGAATTACATTGATTATATGTCTTCTTGATGCAGTTTGTGGCTACGTCTATTTCACAAGAAGAAGCGCATCGTTTAATAGGAATAATTACTCAAAGATTTGCATGGAGTGAGGGTTGGTATGTCAGTATATAACTGAAAGATTTTGTTTGTGTTAATGAATTTTTGGTAATTGTTAGAGCACTGCTCGGTCGAACTCGCATGCGTTTCTAGCTCAAGCATGTTTTTCAATGTTAGTGATCAAAACTATAAGTCTTGATTTGTAGTATACTTATAGATGTCTCGGACTAGGACATAGATTGTGTAGTTGAGCCTTAGACTTCACGGCGTTCACCATTTTAAGACGAAGAACTACTAAGGGGAGCTTGTGGAACTTCATCGACAAATGGTATGTGGAGACTAAAACTCATCTATCACTTGGAAAGTCTATTTCTACTCTATCTCATATATTGAGACATAAGTCGTATTACGATATAGTTTTCCATTATATACATTTGAGATTTCGAGCTGAGTTTAACTCGCTTACATATTTCTCGGAATATGTGTTGGCAAAGCTTTCGCTTCGACCAAGTTCATCTTATATTCTTAACGCAAGTCAAAATATGATCATGTGAAAATTATCTAGTAACATCTTACATGGTTTCTGTGATACAATCATTTAGTATAGACTTGGAATATTTCATTATGATTATTTCAACAACTTGAAAATTGCTTTGATGCTAATAGTGTGTGAAAACGGCTAGTGTCATCCTCTAAAAAAGTTTCAATGATTGAAATAAGAGTTTAGAACACTTAACCATTATTGGTATAAGGACCCTCAAGCTCGTCAACGCTATTAGACTAGTCAAGAGACGAATTAGCCGATAATAACTCGATTAGTTTAACACCAACGTTAATTAATAGGAATTAATATAACAAAGTTCTAGATTCGAATTTAGTACCACTCGATAGATCTCGAAAAGTTAGGTGAAATGTACTACTCGAACATGTCATTCGGATTCCGGGCGAAGAAGATATCACCAGTTTAGTTTGAAGGAACCGACTTCGTTGCCCTTATTCAAGTTTTGGGCGCCTCAGTATTTTGGTCGGCCTTATCTCTTGGTAGAGCAGATAAACTCGATTTATTTTCTATTCTTCTTATTCATTCTTCTTTCTTTCTTCTTTTTCTTCTGCTTTTTTTCGTCGCCCTGGCAAGTTTGTGAGATGATTCTGAGGTCAAAATCGAAGAGAAACTTAGGGGAAACAATAAGAATTGATTGTTGGTCGTGCTGTTGATGTTAATTGAGCTTGAGAGAAGGAGTGATGCTGTTATAATCAAAATTAGGGTTTGTAGAACTGATTGATGTGCTGAAGATTTAGAAGATGAATTATGGGATTATTGTTGATGAAGAATCATGGGTTTAAGTTCAATTGAAGTTCTGAATTTGACTTGGGATGAGCTGAGAACTAGGGTTCTGAATCTGGTTTTGAGATTCGATTGAAGATGAATTCAGAAGATGAAATTGATGTTCTAAAGTGTTGATATGAGATGGGTTTGAATTGAATTAGAGTTTAAAGTTGAAGAACAATCTGAATTTGATAGTTAGGGCTTGAAGTTTTGAATCAGATGTTGGTTTGAACCTAATGAAGAACTTGGGTTTGATTCTCGTGTAAAGGTGAGAGTGGATATTAAGGAGTTGTTATAAGTCCTGGATTGAGTTAGAAGATGTTGCTGGTCCTATGATGGATTATGGAGATTGGTTAAAATAAAGCAGATTTGGTTTTCAATTGCTTGAGCAAGACTAAATTAAGGTAATTGTTCTTCTCTGCAATCTTAGTAAGTTATGAAGTTCTTTTGTTGGATTTATGAATTATCAATGATGTAAGATTTGAGAACGGACATGGTGTGTATGCAATTGAGTTGTAGCGTAGTTTTGTGTGATGTGAACATAAAGAAGATGTTGATAGTTGTTGATGTTTTGGATTATTGGAATTGAACCTGTAGAGCTGGTTTTGAATATGAGTTATTGAATTAGGGGAAAGTTTAAGAAGATGGTCGTGTTGGTGGTATTGGTTTGGAATATAGGATGAGCTTGGTTGAGCTGTCTTAAGTGGTGCTGAAGAGAACTGGCTTGAAGGCTGGATTTGGTAATGAATGTATATTAGTATTATACAACTGGTGTTGCAAGTAGTGAACACAGGACATGAATGAGATTATGGTTGTGGTGATATGATCTGAGTAGAATAGGTGGAGTTATCATGTCGCAGGTGCAAGTGACTTGAAATGCAGATGGAGTCTTAGTGTTATGGTATAGCTAAGTTAGTAACCCTGTGGGGTGAGTGAAACTTGGATCGAGTCTGAAGAGCTGAGAGTGCAAGAATGTAAAGCTATAGGTGTTGGTTGGTACAGAGATGGGATGCAAGTGAAGTTATTAATGGCTCAGGTCAAGAAGAGGGTTAGAATGATGATTTAGAGTTGTAAATGGTGATTGCTGTGAAAGCTTGGAATAACTGCAATTGCAGGTAAAGCTTAGATTGTATATTGAATTGTATAATTCTGTTTGAATGATTTATTTGTGTAGTGATCAAATGAATAGAATCAGGTTGTGTTCTTGTAGCTGCAATAGAATTAGGTTGTTCGTCAGCCCAGTCATCTTAGCTGACTCAGTGCATCTGACTGAGTTGATCTGATTTGACTCAGTGGATCAGTCTCGACTTAGTTGACCGATTTAGTCTTCGACCCCATGACCAGGACCTGACTTTGACCTGTTGACATGACTTTTAGGCGTTCACCGTCAGTTGACTCCGTGGACTGTTAGTGACCGTTAGCTGACCTAAGTGGACCAGGCCTTGTGTAATGGGCTTGTTTAATGAATTTGGGCTTAGGTGTAGTTTTCCCTTATGGTCTGAATTAGATTTTGACTTCTTTTACAAAGTTGTAGATATTCATAAGACTTAGCTAATGGACTATAAAACCAACCTAATTCAGTTAGTAAATCTTAATTATGCTAAAGATAGAGAATGAAAAGGTATAAAGTCATAAATGGGCTTAGAACCATTAAATAGACTTGCATGATTCTTGTGTAAGCCATTTTGGCCAGATTCTTAGACTTCTTGTGTGATTAATAGTTACTATGTTAACAACGGTCGATTCAAAGGATGAACCAGTGGATCATGGATCTCGAGGTAGGCAAGTCTTGTCATCAAAAGAGGTGGGAATCGACAACGAACTCTCTTGGGTTCATTATGATTTTACAAATCAATATTTGTGTTGTGAAATTCATGCATATCTTTGTGTGCCTTGTGTGGTATGAGATGTGTGCCGACACAATATCAGTTTTCTATGGCTAGGGCGATACACTGCAATATTACACGGCTAGGGCGATACACCGCAATATTATTCTTCCTTTATATTTTCAGTATTCTATGGCTAGGACGATATACTGCAATATTACCTATTTGTTGTGGAATTGGCATCAATACTCTTCCCTTATGTGCGGAAACACACATCTGATACATGGATGTTTACTATTATTTATGAATGTCTTTGAAGAAATTTCTACATTATGTTTTATTGTCTTTCCTTGTATTACCGACATTCGATAAAACCTGCATTGTCTTCGAATCATATTAATGATTACTTGAAAGCTAGTTGTTATTTTCACTGGGCACCCCTTTTAGGGACGATGTGCTCACCCATTCCCACTTTCAGTTTCAGAGACAGATCAGTGTTGTGCAACGAAAGCTTCGAGGAGTTGAGTCTCTTAGTTGGTTAACTTCCGCTATGTTTATTATGTGGTGTATTCTATTTGTAAACCAGATAACTATTGTATATGTACCATTTGAGAGAAGTTCTTGTATATATATTTTGAGCGGGGCTAGTTTTGGGTTAAGTTTTTGTAGCAAATTTCTTAATTGAATGTTAAGTAAATGATTTAGATTCGTAATGCCTCTTTATTTAGTTAATCTCTTGGATTAGTCAGCTGCTAGCTTTGGGGGCGCTACAATTGGATAGTCATGTTGTGTACTCTTGCACATATGTAATCCATGCCCGGGAACCGTAGTATGCGTACCTGTATGCGTACCTGTTGGCTTGAGAAATCTGGGAACCTAAGTATGCGTACTCGTTTGCGTACTGGCGCAAGGTTCATGTCCGAATATTTCTGCTGGAATTGGAAGTTAGCGTACCCGTTAACGTATTGGCGAAACCCAATTTTGGTCCGGGTATTTCAAGTATGCAAACCCGTTTGCATACTTGAAGGTTAAAGTTTTAAAATCGGTTATGTTCATGAAATTAAACATTTATAAAATAAGGAATGCAATCTTTACAAATCGTGGCTATAATGTTCATGAATTGATTCGAGTGAATATAACAATTGCACAACTCTTTAACTATTTCATTTGAGTCATTTGAACTAGTTATGGTTAAGATGAACAAGGTTGATATGAGCGTAATCATATGACTAACTTCGGTTAACTATTGTTGAGCCAACATGGTGTAAACGTTTAGGTACGGTAACATAAACCTAAATGAGGGTCCATTTCATTTGTGTGTAACAAGCTAAGTTCGGTCTGATGGTTAAAAGATATTAGCTTGGTTGAATCAGGTTTTTTCATCTAACGGTGAATATTGAATGTGTTGTTACCAAGGTAACTTGGATTGCAAACCCTGATTTGAAAACTATATAAAGGAGAACTGTAACAACTGGGAAACCTAATCCCCACACTTCTGCGTGCTACTAGTTGCATAACTAGAGTCGATTCTCCTTTAATCTTAGGTTTATCTCGAGACCCTGTAGGTTGACAACTTGAACACTTCATTGGGATTATGAAGCCAGACCCAACTATTTTCTCTGTAGTTGCGTGATCTGATCTTGTTGTTTCTATCGTCTTGAGTATAATTGGAACAATTGGCTCGAGATTAATATCTCCGATAGGCAAGATAAAAAGTAATCACAAACACATTCGTCTCATCGATTAAGATTATTTTGAGGTGATTGATAATACTAGGTTGTTCTTCGAGAATATAAGACCAATTTATCAATTGTTCCTTTTCACCTTGATTTATCAAAAGACGTAACAAAAACACTTTAGTATTTCTGTGGGAGACAGATTTATTCATTCTATAGACTTTTCTGTGTGAGACAGATTTGTTTATCAAGTCTTTGACTTTGGGTCGTAGCAACTCTTGGTTGTGGGTGAGATTAGCTAAGGGAATCAAGTGAGTAGTATCCTGATCAGAGACGTAAAGAATGCAACTGTACCTTAAATTAGTGTGAGATTGATTAGGGTTCAACTACAGTCCAGCCCGAAGTTAATTGGTAGTAGGCTAGTGTCTGCAGCGGCTTAATACAGTGTGGTTTTAAAAGCTGACTAGGTCCCGAGGTTTTTCTGCATTTTCGGTTTTCCTCGTCAACAAAATTCTGGTGTCTGTGTTATTTCTTTTCTGCATTATATTTTGTTATATAATTGAAATATCACATGTTGTGCGTTGTATCGATCAATTAGGAATCCAACCTTTGGTTGTTTATTGAGATTGATTGATCCTTATATTCAATCTTTGGTACCATTCAATTTTACTCCTCTTATATTCAATCGGAACACGCAAATTCATATTCGTTGATTGCAGATTGAATTGAGAGATAGAGATATAAACTCTTGTATATACTTTGCTCTAGATTGAGTCTGACCGTCTAGTTGATGCTCTAGAAAGTACATTGGAGTAAGTCTTATATTCACCTAATAATTTTACCAGTATACTGAACTACATCACAAGAGATGTTGTTATTCTTTTTGAAAAAATTGAGCGGGTGGTGACCCTACTTGCCTATTACTAAGTCCTCCATTGTTTTTAGTTGAGAACAACATGAACAAAATGTGGTTAGACTCACACAATATGTTGTATTCGTGCAAACACGTTTATGTTATGGGTCTTCAACAATATCTCATGCCTTTTCCTTATAAAGTAGTAATTTACTTTTGCAACAAATTTAATGGGCATACAAGTAGTTTGATCTCTATAATTTTGATATTGAACTTGGGGTTAAATCGACGGGAAGAATGTGAGGTATGTTGTTGGACGAATGAAGAACGCTCAATCAATGTATATTACTATACGTTTATCTTGATGATATGGAGAAATATTTACAATCGACTTGCAACACATTGCAAGGTTTATTAGGTTAAACTTTTATATTATAATGTTTGGGTTGAAACAAGCCACATTGTGATCTTTGATATCATATATTCGGAAAAGAATTTGATCCTCTAATAAGAAGTTACTAATGTTTCCCTAAATAACTTTTTCTCAATTTGGAAAATGTTTTGTACAAATTTCATAAATTCGTTATATTATCAATCCAATTTTAGATTTAATCATATGATACTTTACAAAAAGGGAGGCTCAATATACATAGTGGTTGATTCTACGCTGTCATAATGGTGATACTAGTATAGTAGTATACAATATGCACTGTACACGAGATAATTAACAATTTCTGGAAAAAAATTCCAACTGTAGCTACAAGCCTGCAAGAGAGTCGACAGTACCGACAGCAGTCTAGAACCAGAATTCTAAACATCAGAGGGCAAAACAAAGAAGTCTATTTTAGTTTTGCTTTTATTTTATCAGGATAAACAAAAGTTAAAAGGGTTTTGTTATCTAGTTTACCCATACACCATATCTCTTATATTTTATTTGTTTTTTCAACTTTGCATGCCAATGATTGGCTCTTACCTAATTTAGCAGGATTTTATGGATGTCTACAAGTGTGGCTGTTGTTAGGTTATGTTCGGTTGGTGTGTGTACGTGGGGTTTCTTATTTGGATTCAACACCATTATTAAGAACTAAACGCTGGAAAGAATATACTACCAAATTTGGAGTAATTTTTGAGATACATTAGGTAAGTGGTAATACATCAACCTAACTTGAATCAAGCATCCTACGAAGTTTGCGCGGAATAATAATACAAATTAGTTTGTCAAATTAGAATTAAGTTTTGCAATATTAGTTCGAAAGAGTATCAGAATACTGAATTTGGTGTTGACTGGGTTTGGAGCTGAGGTTCCAGTATCATCACCGATGACTGTGCCATGGAATATTGGCTCATACGACAACAATCTGGTATCATCCTTAGACTGGCTTAAAAAATTCGAGTGGGTCTTGACCCATTTATCTGGCACAGCTGCACTAACCATAACATGAACAAAATGTGGATATCATAAACTTGACATGCACAATAAGGTTTGTTTGTGTGATCATGAATTTCTTACGGGTCTTCGGTATTATATCATAACTTTTGCTTATAAATAAGTCTAATTTTGCATCAAACTTAAAGTTCATCCGAAGCCATTAGTTTGATTATGTATACTAATATAGATATAAAAATATTAAAACATTAAGATGTTAGATGGGGGAGGAAATTGAAGGTACGGTTAACCAATAAATCACGAGAGCTTATTTCACTTAATATATACCGAGTTTCCGTACATATTAGTGGGCATACATTTAGTTCAAGAGTTCTTTTTACTATGTTGTCAAGCTCTCTTCCTCCCCATGAACATAAATCTAGTTCAAGACCTCTTGTGGAATTCATAGCCGGGGAAATTACATTGATTATATGTCTTCTTGATGCAGTTTGTGCCTACGTCTAATTCACAAGAAGAAGGTCATCCCTTAAAAGGAATAGGTACTAAAAAAAATTCATGGAGTGAAGGTTGATTTGTCAGTATCTAACTGAGAGATTTTGTTTGTGTTGATGAATTTTTGATAATATCTTGGCGCACAACTGTGTTTTATTCTATTATTGCATAAAGTGAATAAAAACAAAAGAAAAACACTAGTTCGAACATGTGACCTTGTGGTCAAGGATACTTTTCAAAAGTATTTGTAAGATGCATATTCCAATATTTTTCCACGAACACGTTCCCAATGTATATACCTTAACTTCAAATTCGTTCCCAATCTATAAAAATTCAACCCCACCTTGCCACAATTTACATAAAATTGAAATCTGAGTCCCAAAATCCATCCGAAACATGGAAAAATAATAGCGAAAATCCTAGAAATTCCGCTGATGACAAAAAAGGACAGATACCTTGGAACACCTCTCTTCTTTGATAAAAATAGAAAAGAGAATTTCTTACCGTTACTTTAAAATAATACTTTACAAGGCTGGAAATCAAAACTGTTATCTCAAGCGGGCAGAACAATATTGATTCAATCCATGCTACAAGCTTATCCAACTTATCAGATGCAGATGCTGGCTCTTCCTAAAGATACTTTGGACAAATTAGATAAAATTCAAAAAGTGTTTTGGTGGAATAAAGATAGGTCACAAGGCAAAGGTGGATATATAAAGGCGTGGATTGGCATGTGTAAGCCAAAATCCTAGGGAGGTCTGGGAATAAAGTATCCTCATAATTTCAATATAACTCTCTTAACCAAGTTAGCTAGCAGAGTAATAACAGAAAAAGATCAACTGTGGGTAAAACTGCGTGAAGCGAAATATTATCACAACTCAAATCCTTTAGAACCTTCGAGAAATTATGAACTCTCTTGGATATGGACAAGCATTCAAAAAGATTTAAATATTATAAAAGGAAATTCTATTTAGCAAGTGAAAAATGGAGCTAATGCAAGATTTCGGAAGACAATTGGATTCCTAATACGAACAGAGTAAACAAACCAAAGGATAGAGAAGAACCTATGCAGCAAAAAGTTCAAGAGCTAATAAATAATGAAGGTCTCTGGAACACTGGAAAACTAGAAGCTTTTTTCGGTCCAGAAATAAAAGAAAAAAATATTAGCTATTACTCCTAATAAAGAGGAATAATACAGAATCATGTGGAAACATCATCATTCCGGAAATTTTACGGCAACTATGTCATCAATCAAAATACAGATAATGAGGATAATATTAACTTCCCTTTGAAAAAATTATGGGAGTTACAGGCCATCCCTCGGATTTAGACTATTTATTTGGAAACTAGTTCAAAAAGCCTTACCAACCACTAGCAGACTAGCATCCTACAATTCAGAGATGTCTCCTGAGTATCCAATGTGTAATAACCAAGGGTTGGAAACGGAAAATCATCTTTTTAGAACTTGTCCTTTTGCTAGATCAATTTGGTTTGGTTGCTCTTTGGACGCAGTCAACTCCCAAATCAATGTAGACACAATTAGCAAGTGGGTTGAAATGTAGATATCAGATCCAAAATTTTCGAATTTTTTTGAACAGATTGCGACTGTCCTCTGGTTCATTTGGAAATATAGATGCGAAGTACTGTTTAGGAAAACCGTTCCAGATCCAACATATTTGATTCAACAAATCTAAAAATTCATATAGTCTACATCGTATAATAAAGAACACTTATCCATGTGATACGCTTTCATTCTGTATTCGGTTGACCAAGAAGCTTTCATGCATATTTCAGCTGGTTCGGATTGGGCCTTTTCGGCTTTGCACGCAGAAGCAAAAGCACTTTTAAAGGCGTTAAAATGGCTAGAAGACAATATACTATCCAGTGTTTATATTGCTATAGACTATAAACTCCTGGCGGATTCTAACAAAAAAGACACAGATGCTTTATGGGTAGCTGAGAAAACTATACAAAAAATTATTTCAATTATAGGAAATCTACCACAAGCAAAGGTAAAATTTATAAGCAGAGACCACAACGCAGCAACGGACTCGGTGGCAAAAGAAGCAAGGATCAGAAGACTTCAACACATGTCAACGCACTCACATCAGAGAGAGCAAAATGAGAACATTCTTTCTAATATTTTTGATAAAAATGAAATTGTAGATCTTGTGTATTACATTGCATAATTAATATATTAACCTTTTTCATAAAAAAAAATAAAATAAAATAAAATAAATAATAATAATAATCTGAGTCATCCCCGTTAATCAAAATGAAATGGCTACAACAAGGAGAATAAAGAATGATGTAGTATCGACTGGAGTGGACTCCATCAAACGAAGAAGAATGAAAGACATTACTTGCAAGTAACTGAGTTCAACAATTTAATCAGTGTATAATGGATAGAGCAAACCAACACTGATAAAGCAGTCTTAAACGTCATGTGTCATCCTCGAGAACAATATCGGGAGATTAGAGACTATCTCAAATTTGTAATTGCTGTCCTATTTTCTGTTTTTCTAGGTTAGAAATATACTGTAATATAATTTCTGTTTGATTCAAAAAATGGTAATAAAGAAAAAATGTTATAGATTCTTGATTCTTTGAATTATGGACCCATCTGAGTCATTTGAGTTTACAAGCAAATGATACTTTATTACGAATTCATTAAAAATACATTACTAGGAATGCTCAATACAGTAGTGACTTACAAGACAGGCAAAACTAAATTTCTACGTTGCCACAATGATATAGTATACAACAAAAACAGTTATTCTACACCGATTAGGTAAAAAAAATCTCATTAAATTAACGTGGTGATTTACCGAGGTCTAAAAAATGGTAATTGAAACCTGAAATGGTGAATTGTATTCATCATCTTCAGTTTGTCGAAGAAGATACCTCGTTCTCCTTTTTGTCGCTTGGTAAAGTGATTTCTTTCTCAATCTTTTCAACTGTCTCAGATGGAGGAGTTGTAGCAATGACTTCTGGAGCTGCTGCAGTGACTTCCGGAGCTGTTGTTTCTGTTACGAATCATACAATGTAATGAATATCTCATGATTAGAGAAAGGAAAATGACAAATGAAACTACAATAGAAGTTACGGAGTGAATATCTCATGATTAAAGAAGGAAAATGACAAATGAAACTACAATAGAGGTTACTGAAGAATTAGAAACCTTGAGGTTGAGGTTGAGATTCAGATTGTTCTTGTTCTTCTTTAAGGGCTGCCTCTTTTTCCTTCTGGGCAATATTCGATTTTATATTTGCATTCACTAGGAATTCTCCAAGGTTTAGGGGAGGTTCTGCGGGCTCTGCACCATCTGCATATATAAACAATTACTTTAGATTACGGTTTTTGTCTTCGGTCATTAGTAAAAAGAAGAAAGATAAACAAGGACAAATAGAGAGTCAAGCCAACAAGATAAAAAGATGAAGCAGCAACAAGAATTGTTCTCAAATAGAAGGCAAGCGAAAAACATGACTATGAGATAGGTTCTTTTCTGCTTGAAAGGAATCAGTATCAACATTGAACTTCTGAGGACTAATTACTAATTGTAAGAACCATGTCTATGTTGCAAGTAGAAGGTCTTCCATAGGAGGCTTTCTACATCATGATTTAGACACTTTATGAAGTGAAAAAAAAAGACAAAGATGCATGAACAGACAGTCTTAACTGAAATCTCACACTTACGAAAGGAACAGAATAAAGCGTACAACTGTGGAAAGCAGAGATCACTGCGCAACATACCCCAACCAGCAGAAGATATGCATGCCCAAAGAGTCAACTATTGACATCAGTTCCGTAGCGTATTCTAGGTTGGACTTTGGAATGCTTCAATACCTTAGGCTTATCAACGATTTGAAATATAAAGACAAACACGTTCATATGCTTTATTCCATTCACAGACACACATAAGACGGTTTACAGTAGAAATAAAATGGGTTCATCAAACGCCTAATCATTCCAAATGAAGTCTAGAATGCTCTATAGAATTTGGAGAATTTCATAAGTTTACTTCAGTCATCTAACACATAAAATTTATGCTGGGATTATACT
Source organism: Papaver somniferum (assembly GCF_003573695.1). Taxonomy (NCBI): domain Eukaryota; kingdom Viridiplantae; phylum Streptophyta; class Magnoliopsida; order Ranunculales; family Papaveraceae; genus Papaver; species Papaver somniferum. The sequence goes on along the minus strand of NC_039365.1, from coordinate 7,231,717 downwards.
ATGACACTGAGGTTGCCCCATTTTCATCTCTTAACAATTTATGCTCACGATACAATCTTCCGGAAATTACTCAAAAGCTTTCTACCTTACAAGCTTGTTTGGGTATGCATGAAACTAATGTTCATGCTGAGCTCATACTTTGTCTCAATTGAAGTGGTTACAGTGGCTAGTTCACTGGTTAAAGAAATATTCATACCACATACGAAATACTGTAGATTTGCTCCTCCATTAGTGCTACTGTGAGACAGGCTCTATTCTGACGGCATCTAGCAACTGATTTTGAAATTACTAAACTTTGCAGAATTCAAGCCTAAACAAATTAGGGTATAATTTCAGATCCACTGATCTTTTCAATCCTGCTCTAACTTTGCCACTTCGACAGCTTAATCTTTATTCCACAAAAAAAGCTTTCAAACACCAACGATACATGTGATTTTCCTAGTACCCAAAAGTTCATAATATATGTTTTAAGAACAGGATTCTCTAGTCACTTCTCCTCTTAGCAGCAGTTTTAGCACAATAAATTCAGAATTTAACTCAGAACCACTGCTCGAACTCTCATATAATAGCAGTGGCCAACCTCTATTGACTTGAAGTAACTAATCAATGCAGTTTTTTATAAATTCTGCTTCTTAGTCAAGGACTTGCAACTTTCCATAAATGTCATATACTCTATAGTCTATTAACCAATGCACTAACAGAAATAAACTAATTTTGAATTCTATATAAAAAGAACCACAATTACAACAAAAAAAGTTTACTTACTTGGATCAACCACATCCGGAGAACTCTCAACAGCAGAAGGCGTCATAGACGATGTTGGAGGAGTAGTGGTGGCACTTGTGGATTTATAATTGTTCTGCGCTGAAGGTGGAAGATCATCAAGACCAATCTCCCTCTCTAGCGTACTCTTAAACTCCCTCGAAACTTCCTAAAGAAATACAGGGTAACATCAGTCAAAGTGAATACTTCTTCCCTGCCTTAAGAACTAACTGTATATAAATTACAAATGCACTACACCACTTACCTGAAGTTCTCTAATTGTCGGCTGGAAAGCGCGCAATGTCTTCCCCAGATTCTTAGCTACCTACATTTATACAAGTCGAGTGAGAAAACAAACAATTGGTACCAAGAGATACACTGAGATATGTTCATCCAAATTCTCACCTCAGCAAGACCTTTGGGACCGAAAACTAACAAAGCAACTACTCCAATAACCAAAGCTTCAGGAGCTCCAACACCAAATAAAGAAGCATAAACAACTTTCCCTCTAATTTTTCCCTTTCTGCCTGCAATAACACAAACCAAACATTCAACGACAACCCTAACAAAACCAAACTTCAAAATTAAAACTTTCTGAACTTTCAGTACACCAAATTGAGCTTAAACTTGTTGAAAAGGAGATATCTTTAGCAAACCCAGAGTACAAAATTACCTAATTTGATAGGTTTCGGTCTTAACAAAGAAAAAGAAAAAAAGAAAACTTCAAACTTATGACATCAATTTGAGCTGAAACTAGTTAACAATTTGAGTAAAAGAATTGAAACCCAGATTAAAGATTTTACCTAATTTGATAGTTTTAGGTCTAACGGAAACCCCCATATGCTTCAAACCACTCCATGGAGTAAGACCCAGTTGAGGAATTGAAGTAGAAAGATGCAATTTTGAAGTTTTAGGGTATAAAACTAAAGATGATGAGATGGTGAAGGAAGAAGTTGATTTCTTCTGTGCTGATGAACACAAAAATGTTGGAGGTGAAATCGTTGAAGCCATTTGTTAATGGGATTGGCTTCTTTCTTTTAGTTGCACAGATTTTTTGTTGTTTTAGTTGCAATTCTTAGCAGGAAAAGTGCGATACAAGGGTATTTTTGTCACCAAAAGTATACGAAATCTTAGATTGATAGATGTGATTCGTTTGGATGGCCAGGATTGAATTTTGGGGTCTATCTATAGCGCACGTGAATACCATGTGGTATGATCCCTAACTAATTAGTTGAAAGTGTTGAACACTTGAACTTGTTACCAATGTTTTTTTGTCTTAACACCGCCGTCAAAACTCTTTCTCAGTAAAAACGGAATTTTTATTATTTTCACTAACTCTTGCCAATTTTGATATTCTCACTTCGTGAAGCAGAGGTAGTACAGTTGATTGATTCTAAACGACTCTTTTATGCACACGTAGGATAGCTGCTGGAAGGAGAGGCCATATTTTTCTTCCATTTGTTGTCTAGCCATTCTTTAAGAAGTTCTGTTATAGTTGGCCTGAAATCCCTTCTTGTCCAATAATGGGATAAAAATACTCACATGTATGTTTAGCATAAACTACATCTAGCCACTTCGATATCACATCCTCTCTTTAACAGATTATTCACTGTAGGAATAGCATTGTGTAACACAGACCATACAAAAACTTTTTGGTTCTTGGAACATGCCTAACCCAAACAGGGAAGATGCATGAGAGTCATGCATGGTTTCAGCGAGAGTATCCAGTTCCAGTGACGGAGCTCGACTTTTACTCAAATAGGGACAAATTCATATAGTAAAAGTTTGGCCATAACGATGGTTAGACGGTCCGATTTTTTATTTTATTTTTTTACATTTTAATTAATTTTGTATCATTTATTAAGTGAATATCAAGTTACAAACTATTCTAATTAAATTAGAGATAGTAATTTACATTGTTTTTTTATATTTATGTCATATATTTGATGTATTTTAAATTAATAAGTTTATTATTTTTCCTCCATTAAGTAGAATTTTGATTTTTATCATATATTTCTGCCCCCACAAGGAATGTAATTTATAAAAAAAAAATTGGAGTCTTTTTTTATAAGACCCCGTTTTCCTTCGTCCCTGGTATCCACTGTGAAAAGATGAGGGTATCCAAATACACCACAATTTTTTTGTTTTGAACCTATAAGTCCTCTTACCAAAAGTGATCCTCTACGGACAGAGTCGAGACAATATGACAAATCGATATTCACACTTTGTGTGATTGTCCATGGATATGAGATCGAGATAATACGACTACCAAAGTGTGATATTTGAGGTTCGGACTTAACCAAACTCTATAGGATCACTATAAAGTTTATCGGAGTTAATGTTAGTGTAATTTACTTTAAATTATATAAACAAATATAATTGCGGAAAAATAAAAGTAAATCACACAGCAAGATTTTGTTAACGAGGAAAATTTCAAGTGCAGAAAAATCTCGGGACCTAGTCCAGAATTGAATACTCTCAGAGTTAAGCTGTTATACAAAATCTACACCAACATCTTATAGTTGAGACCAAGCAACTACCCCTAGTTCACTTAGTTTCCTCAGTATCCATGTGCTTCCAACTTCGAAAGTCACGCACTGGTACAATTCCTTTGGATCGTATTCCAAACAGTAAAGGAATAACAAATCTGTTTGGTAACAACATTTTTGATTCTTTCAAGATAAAGATATCACAATTCATACGCAAAGGCTCTTCCGCTGAATCTAATAAACTCCTTTGCCTGGTTAGATCAATCTATCCGATAACTACAAAAGTAGTTAAGTTTATATTCTCACTCAATCAAAATAAATCTCAAAGAGATACATTGAGAATGCCGATCTCTCGCAACTAATCAATCGAATAAATCTGATTCTAGTTGCATCCCAGCCGATCAAGGTTTGTGCACACACAAAGATATAATAACTAAATAAGAAATCTTCCTCGTCTTCAAATCTTCTTTAATCTTCAATAAAAACTGGTAAAACACCATTTGAATATCTTGTGATCAATCACACACAAAACGGAGTATGTTAACAATGGATTATCACAAGATGTCTTTAGATCCACAAACAGTTCTGAACATCCCGTCGATACTTCGTGTTTGAGTGAGTATTATATCAGAAGAGAAGATTCTCAAGAATAAACAAACTAGGTGCAATCAAAGTTTCAACAACCGTTAGTCAATCAAATCAACCAAAAACTAATAACACTGCAATTAATCCAGTTTCCCACCAACGGTACTCGTAGAGATTCTTGATCCCACAGAAGTCTTTAAACGAGCGGTCGTAAGAGATTTCACCTAATTAGGATACGTTCCTCTCCGATTAGACGGCTCTACTAGAAACAACAAGAATGAAGTTTTCCTGGCTCTTAAGATAGTTTGCTAGAAATGAAAACTTAGGTATTTATAGACCAAGGATGTTTGGACACCAAAGAATTTCTAAAACTGAAAATATTCTCAAGATATATATGCAATGAACGCCAAAATCGGTTTTCCATTCCAATAAATGCTTGACCAAAACTTCCGAAATTTCTCAATAGAAAATCTCCAATTAGTAAATGCACATTACTAATTTTTATTCTCTAGAGATATGCATTTAATTGCTGGTGATTAAAGCATATAAAACCAAAAATCTTAATTAAAAGATTCTCAATTTATTTCGGCACAGGATCTCCTTGATTACTAAGGAATATATTTGAACAATAAATGATAAGAGTTAATGTACGTATTCAAAGTATGTTGACATCTTTTCACTATAAATCCTTGCTTATATTTACATGGATTTACATTCTTGGAATCGGTTATACCACTTCCAAACAAGTTTAGAATTGGCTGACCTGTATTCCAAGATACTTATGTGATTGATCAAATATGAAATCACATGCATGGGTTCAATCGGTTTTACCAATCACTAGGATCGGTTATACCTCAATATGGAAATACTTGTGATTGGTCACACAAGTTACCAGAACCAGTTACATCGGTTACCGGGACCGGTTACCATATTCCATAGTATTGCTTGTGATCGGTCACACCAGTTACCAGGATTGGTTACACCAGTCACCAGGACTAGTTACCAATTACAAGGATCGATTACACAATGTACTGTGATCGGTCACACCAATTACTAGGATCGGTTACACCAATTACAACTATCGATCATACCATCTCATGGTGATTACTTATGATCGGTTACACCAATTACTAAAAACCAGTCATACGAAATCATAAGTCAGGTATATTGTGATTAGTTGTACCAAGATACATAAAGTCACCAGGACTAGTTACCAATTACAAGGATCGATTACACAATGCACTGTGATCGGTCACACCAATTACTAGGATCTGTTACACCAATTACAACTATCGATCATACCATCTCATGGTGATTACTTAGGATCGGTTACACCAATTACTAAAAACCAGTCATACCAAATCATAAGTCAGGCATATTGTGATTACTTATACCAAGATACATAATAAAGTTACAATCGGTTCTGCCATCTCACACATATTGGTAGTCCAAATATTTGCAATGAATAGCCGTACCAATAAGCCTAACGATTTCCCTTTAGATTCATAAAACAAGTTCATGAATGTACTTCCTTTAAACAAATATAATTTTTTTTAGGATGAAATCTTCACCATATCTCATTTACATAATCATAACAGTATATACAAGATTATGTCGATGTCATATCTACGAAGTTCAAAAGATAAGTGTTATACTTCGTAGTCTAATTCCTTAATACTATGATCATACAAATATGACCATGTCACATCACTAGAGTATCATACAATATGTACTGTATAGACAGATTTGCAATTATGTTTTCAATATAGCACGACTTGAAAGATGCGTTAGGAATGAAACAGTTCAAGTCAATATTACTAAACTCAAGAGGAAGGATGACATGTCGTCGTTGTAGTTCGCTTCTTTTTCATATTCTTCAGGTCTTCGGAGTAATACTTGTATTTCTCAACATTCTTAGACTTTCTAGTCTAACCTAAACAAAGTTGACTCTAGTATATGATCAAGCGACTTTAAATGAGTTTTGACACAGTAAAATATGACAACCAACCTTGACATACCAACACTTGGTGGGTTCAACCAAGTTATGCTCTAACACACCGGTACCCTTCCTTTGTACTGTATTGTGTCATTGAGTCTTATTAATGATTAAGCGCTGGAGTGTTCCCCAATAGAACCAGCGGGTCATTTATTTCCTGTAATTCTTTTGTACAACAAGCTTGAAAAAAAATTTCATGAGAAAAGGCTAAAGGGGTTTGAAATAGCCACTTATCATGCTAAAATTTGATGGACTGTCCATTTGCCACCATGAGTTTAGTGGTCTTGTCTGCAATCCATTTATCTTCCACTAATTCTTATTGTCTTGCCATGGTAAATTCCAATAGAAAGAGTCAAAGACTAATTACGAAAGACTGTGTAAAGTGTACTAAAACATATCCATAGACTATAGCTCGATCCAGAGGAGTGAAGAAAAAAAAAATGGTTATATTCCCAATGATTGAAGAGATAAATAAAATCGAGACAATAATGTACATGTAATAAATGCATTACTTAGAACTCTATTGTAAGGGCTTAAAGGGTTGACCATTTTGGGGGCTTATTTGCTTTAGGTAGGCAAATTATAGATAAGGGGAGACTTAAGTTATTAAAAAGTCAGATTTACCCTTTGTAAATAAATAATTTAAAATCAAAACCTAATCTTAATCCTAAATAAAAACCAAACATCAAAATCCATTCATTTTCTCTATTCTTCTTCTTCTTCTTAAAAAAACTCTCAAAAACCTAATAATAACCAATCTCTTCCCCATTGATTCTCAAGATGGAAGCAAGATCAAGAGTGACAAGATCCGCCGGTTGAACCCTGATTCTTAATCAGGGCAAGTTATTGATGTTCCTTTTCATGGAGATGTGGTGAACCAATCTCTCCAACCACCTGCAAATCCTCCCGCGGTGAACCAATCTCTTCAAACACCTACAAATCCTCCTGTGGTGAACCAATCTCTCCAATCTGTTCAAACACCTGCGAATCATCCACCAATGGCTCCTACTAGGTAAGAATCGAAAAACCCACCAGTTATTTTACCATTAGATTGAAAAAATAGGTTCGATCATCGTTTTAGGGTTTTAAAAAATGGTTTTATGAAGCGTTTACGGCCCGGATATCATATCGTCCTGGCCATAATGTACACTTAACGGTTGGAACATCAAGAACTCCCAGCCGTTACTGTCTCACGTTGTTAGGAATATTTGAGAACCCAACCGTGTAATACTATTACGGATGGGCCTTTACCAGCCGTAAGTTGTCCTGTGTTTGCAGAGTAAAATTGAGTGATGAGTGTTTCGGCTGGTAGTTTCCTAACCGTAAATAAATATTCCTAAACGTTATTTGTATTTTCTAGCCGATACTTTGTTTACGGTTTGGTCGTCCGCATATTTCTAAGCCGAGACTATGTTTATGGTTAGGTTGTCTCACTTTTCCCGGACGATGCTGTTTCTAACGGATGGGTTATCTGTTATTTCCAATCCGTAATCCTATCTTCTGATATGTTTTTCATCATTTTTAGGAACCTTGGGAAGGAGAAATAACCCCAGGAACTACCATTGTGTGATATTGCTACGATGATGGTACGTAGCCTAAGTATATGATTCTTTTTTTGGTATACGTTTCTCAAATTATGTACCACTATTAATTGAATGATGTGAAAATAGGTCAAGAGAGATAAGTGGATTGCCAGGGGACTGAGGCGTAACATTGAGGAGGTTTTATATTTGGATTGCGAGGAACAAAGAAAACTGATTCTCAGGCTTCTGGAGTTACATAATCCAATGAGGGATGATCTATATACTGACGAGGTAATTGATGATTGGATTAGTCTTTCCCAAACTCCCGACAGTTCTTCATCATCTTCTGAGGATGTTCCTTCGATTGTTGGTCGTAGTGGATGATTGTAGATAATTTAATTGTTTAATTCATTTCAACTTATGTTTATACAGATTTTTAGCATGTTTAAGGTTATGGATTTGGGTGATTTACTTTTCAGAGTTACTTTTCATTAACCTTGAATGAATGGATAATAGTGTTTTGATTCTTAATTTATGAGATTCTTAATTTACGGCCAGGATTACCAGCCATAAGTTTTGGTAACGGCTAGGATAACCAGTCATAAGTTGTATCAACAGCTAAGATTACCAGCCGTTGAACTCCCTGTACCCAGAATTACGGGCAGAAAACATAGCCGAAATCGGGTTTACGGTTTGGTGTCTCAGCCGTAACTTAGTAAAATCTGAAACTGGGATTACAGGAAGAGTTACGGCCAGGATTACCAGCCGTAAGTTTTACATTACCCAGAAATACGGGTTGAATCCCTAGCCGTTACCGAATGTTCGGTTAGGTTTCCCAACCGTGATTATGCGAATTGCTCACTTGGGTCATTACGGCTAGGTCGTGTCAGCGTATGATATGGCCGTAAATACCTCTAAGTAACCTCATAACTTTATCATATTATCATTACAAACACATAATAAGAGTAAAACTAGATTCTTCATATACAATGAGTGATTCAAAATACATAAGTTCAACACATTGTTATCATATTATCGTTTTAATCACCACCCCACAAAAAACATTGTTATCATATACCTTCACTCCACATTTACTCATATTCATCCTCATCGGAACTCATTAGTACACACAACGGGCCACTCCTCGATAACTGTAATTCATTCCACAATTGAAATCTTTCCTCGAACCTATGACACCAAGTTATTGGTATTTCTACGTCACATCCGTATACCTTACTTAATGGAGGTAATGGGATTCCATCTTTCAATTGGAGGACGATATAATGGTTCATGCTCACGAACCCCATGATGACTATCTTCGGAGATTCTTTTTCGGTAAAAACACGTCTTGTTGGTGCGTATGTAACACTATCTGCATAAGAGATGGAATGAATAACGCAATGGAATACGTTGGCGAGTAGATGGCCACGTATTGGCATTCTCATCCAATACTCACTTGTCAAATACTTTTTGCCCATTAAGCGCCGTTCAAATGCTTTGGACTCCTCGTTTAGCATCGCCTCCGTGTCATTTCTTTCGAATCTCATCATTGGCTTGTATAAATCGGGGAAACCACGTAGTTCAATAAAACACTTTTGCCTAACATAAGTAATTTGGTCGTCACCCCAAACTTTTGCCTGCTCAAAAGGTCCAAGTTGATCTACGGACACATGGTAACCACAATTTCCATCGCCCTCAACATCGTCGGTGGACTTGACGTAGTTATGAATAAAATGTGGGAAAAAGTGCATGTAATTTTTGTATATCGTGTAAGTAGGTCATATATAATTACCTTCCTCATCTATAAGGGGTGATTTCATCAGACCCACATCCAAGAAGACCGTCTCTTTCTCACCATCGAGGTTACTAACAACTCTTTGTGGGGTGATTAGCGATGGTTCGACCATTGGTGCTTTTCCTTTGACATCATTACCTCGGCTTCTCGCTAATTTCTTAATGCCAACCGCACCACCAACCTTTCTTTGGACATTACTAGCTTCTTTGGTTGTTGAACCTTGTTGGTATGGAACAACCGGGTCTTTAATTTTGACTCCACTATCAACTTTTCTTTTTGAGCTTGATGCAAAAACCACGTTCTTCTTGCGGCGTTTTCCCTTCATTTCACTAGCTCCGCTTGGTCCTCCTTTTTCCATTTCCTTTCTTTTAAGTTTGTACAATTCGTTCAACTTCTCATAAGCACAAGGATCTCTTCGGCATGTTGTACTTGTTCGTTTTATACGTGCAATCCATAAAGAGAATTTGATGAAAGCATCTTGCAAGTTGTACACATTCCGGATTCGCGACGAAAAGATATTCCACTTCGTTTTCTTCGTTCCTGTCATACGCGGTAGAGTACTTTGCCTCCTCAAACAAAAAAAATAATTTTTGCATAACCACTCTCTCTTCCCATGACTTTTTTCAAAATTTTTCTCTTTTGTTATAGATAGTTGCCAATGAGGATGAGTTTTGGGGATTTAACACCTTGACGCCGCTAAGAATATCAATAGATCTTGTGCGTATTTTACTCAACACGCGTACTAAATCCTTTTCTAAAGGGTTGAACCTTGCCGAATAAGGATGGTTGATCAAACTTTCCGGAATATGATGATTATGATAACCCGAGACGAATTTTTCCATATACCACATTTTTTTGTCGTCGATAAATTTAAATTTAAGCTTAAAAGGGCATCCGGTCTTCTTCGTATTATATACTCCCTTCTTCCTCGCAGTTTTTGGTTTATATTCACTACTCTTTTTTCGGTGGCTCTCATACTTTTCACTACACTCGTAAACCATTTGAAAGCTCTTGTTTGTAACTTGTTTATTCTGGACTATGATGCACATCTTTTTCAACCCTTGTGATCGAGCCCACAACTTTGCATCTTTCTTATCTTCTCACTCATAGTTGTTTGCATAGTGAGCACTTGTGTCCTCGGAAACTTGCACAGGTGGGGGTTGATCTTCCATAACCACCTCTTGATCTTCCACCGGAATGTATGGTACAATCTATAATAAAATGACATATGTCACATAATTATTCACAAAAGAAATTTAAACACAAAGAAACGACTGGGTTCAAGAGTGATATTCCAGCCGTCAAAGTGTACGCGGCTGGGTCGACAAGTGATATTCCAGTCGTCAAAGTGTACACGGCTGGGTCGAAAAGTATTATTCCTAACCGTAAACCATTTACGACCAGGAATACCAAGACTTATAGTTTCCTGTAACTGGAGGAGTCAGCTTACGGCCTAAAAAACGAGCCCTAAAACTGGTTACGGATGGGTAACCCAACCGGCGCCGCCAGCATTCATGAATATCTATTTCAAGGAAGTGAATTGCTGACATTATGTCTATTTCAAGCATTATGTTTATTTCAAGCATTATGTCTTATTGGTAGTGTTTACAAGATTATCTCTAGGTTGCTTGCTGCTAGGTTGAGGATGGTGATGCCCGATATTATTTTTGATTTTCAAGGTGCTTTCATTCATGACAAACAAATTCTTGATGGAGTGCTCATTGCGAATGAATGTGTGGAAAACAGGTTGAAAGCTAAGAAGCCCAGTATTCTTTGTAAGATTGATATGGAGAAAGCTTTTGACAACGTTAATTGACAATCTCTTTTTACAAATTCATAAAAGCATGATTTTGGTGACAAATGGATTTCTTGTATTAGATGCGGTGTTACTATTTTACACTTGTTTGTTCTAGTGAATGGTGGTAGGCGAATATAAATGTGAAAAATAAGAGTAAAAGAAAGCCTACTTGTTAAACCGCAAGTGCACGGTGTCGGTTGTAGTTTGTGCAAGAACGGGTCGAATCCACAGGGACTTGTGTGTGTAGTTGATAATTTTATTGCTTACTAATGTTAATCCTAATCTAAGGCAGTGAAGCAAAACAGTGGCAAAGAAACAAAGAGTAACTAGGTGACAGTGAGCATTGTGACACAAAGGCAGTTATCCTAAGGCAAGGAAGTCAAGGCAACCAACTAAAATCAAGAAACAGTAAAGGAAAGATGGAAGTTTGGGTGAAGACTAGGGATTAGATTCCACCATTTCACCTAGACTAAGTTGTCCTAGTTCCACCTAAATCTTGTCCCTTGCATAGTTATCAGTGAGCTTCTTGGCTCAACTGACTAACTAGATGGCAGTGGAGGTTCTATGTCTGCTGCTCATCTAAGGGTTGGTTAAGGGGTTTATTCAGGGTCATTAGGTTAGCCATCTCCCTAACACTATTAACTGCCTTCTCACAGGGCAGTTAATCTATTGGTCAACTACCTAAGTGAATGAACAAGCTCAAAGGGTTCTCTAATCTCAACTAAAGTATTCACCCTAAGTACTAATTGTCTAAATTAAAGTACAACTAGTCATAGAGTTTACATCAAACAATTAGGCATGAGTTGCAGCATGATTACATAGTGATAATCTAACTACAATGCAGACTTGATATGCACTGTGAGAGCAAGATGTTAACATGCTTTGATTAAAGCTACCCTAAACATTTCAAGCACAACATGAATTAGGTACAACTGGAAACAACTTAACAATGGTTCAAAGGCTTCCTCATCACCCTAGCAACTGAATTTAGAACATCATGAAACTAGAATTGAACTAAAACAACATATGCAATTGAAATTAAAACACAACAGGGTAAACATGAAACATATGAGAAACTGGCTAGTCCAGTTCTCTACAAGAGTGAAGCTGGCTAACCCAGCATATTTACAACACACACCCACACCTTCTATTTATACCCAGAAATCAAAATTAGGGTTTACAATGTTTTCCCCCAAATTCTCAAAATTAGGGTTAGATATTTTACCTAATTTGATGTGACAAATCACTCAAAACGGCCGACCCATTTCTTCTCTGCCTCTTCTGGTCCTTCTATGCCTTCAATTGACGCCTCTGCTGCTCTAATTGTTCTCTAGTTCGAGTTATTTTACTCACCCCAAAACCTAGGGTTTCAGTGGTTGTGAGATGGGGAAAATAACTAGGCTAGGGAGATGGGTTTGAGGTAGGGTAGGTGATGGTGGTTGAGACAGCGTCTCTGTGATGGTCGAGGAAGAAGGTGGTTCGTACGGAGTGGCAGGGCATGGTGGTGGTGAAGGGGTTGCAGGTGATGGAAGAGAGGAAGTTTGGGGAAGAGAAGAAGAGGTCGACAGTTTGGGGAGAAGGGGGTGTTTTGCTTGAGGTCGATGGGTTTGGAAGTTAGGGTGTTGAGCGGGTGTGGCAAAGGGTGATGATTTGCGAGGAAACGCGTCGGATGTGAAGATGGTAGGTGGATCCAACAGTGAGATGGGAAGATATTGGAGCGACCGTAGGATGAGGAAATGCAGCAAAAAGGACGGCTTCAGATGGAGTTAGGTACTATAGTGTTTGACAGGAGCTTCGGATTTTGATGCATAATGATGAGGCGACCGTTGGATGATGAGATGGATCCAATCTGACGGCTCTCATGGAAATGGGTATGGATAATGGAAATGGATTTGGTTAAGGTTTTTGGGCCTTGGGTATGCCAAGCCCATATCTTCTTTAAGAACAATTCTTCCTCTTCAAGCCCACTTCTAGTTGATCCGGCTCTTGCAAACATCATTCTTCGCTTCCTCCTATCGAGAGTCTTTGCCGTTCCTTTGCTCTTTTCGCTCCGTGAGATAACCATGCTTTATTTAGTACCTAAAAATGCAAAATTAATTAAGAAAAGTATTTATTCTTGAAAACAACGAAAACACAGAATATGGGATAAAATGTAGAATTAATGCACAAGAGATGAGTTAAATGCCAAGAAAAATATATAGAAATATGCACTTTTTAGCACTCATCAAATACCCCCAAACCTGAATTTTACTTGTCCTCAAGTAAAACAAAACTAAGGAAATCCTACTTATACCATTGTCGCTGGTCTCTCGAATGCATTTAGCGTATGCACTAAGCCTTTTAAACCACTAAGTGTCCCTAGTGGACGAGTTGAAGTCTCGTGAAGGTTTGCTTAGAACGTACCTACAAAGTTCTAGGTCAAAATATAAGCTCAGATTCCATCAAATGTGACATGTGCAAGTCAGTTTAAGCTCACAGCAAAATGGAGATGTCAATCTAGCTAAAAGGCACAATCCTAGCACTGATAACAAATAAAGATATGTGATAAGAGTGTAAAGTGTATCTACACATGTGTAAAGAAAGATCGTATGTTATGACTACTAATCACCAAGAGATAGTTTCTCAGGCTAAGAACCAAGGTCGAAATCTAGCTAGCTGTCCGGACTTTACGAGAATTGTGAATGAGTTGGAGGTATTTCACAATTACTCGCGTTGTACATCAATGGCATACACCCTTCCTTGCTTATTACAATAAAACACAAAAGATGACTCTTTACATGACTCTTATTTACATTGACTACTCTCTTTTATTTTTGGAACAAGAGAGAATGGAATTGATAAATACTTGATTTTATTTTTTATTTTTTTTTATAAGGAAACACTTTTGATACATATACAAAAGGAAACAAAAGATTACATGACACTTTGCAAGAGGTAGCCCTTTTTGATGCACCCAGTTAAATTCGATGGTTGTCTTTCTTAATGTAACCTCCACCTTCTATCCCAACCAACCAAAGAACAAGCTAGTCAAGTTTCGTTCAGTATTCTAAAGTGATTGGCAATCGTGACTTCCTATCAAACACCTTGAAGATCGAGGCTATACATGTATTGGTAGATCGTGCGCGTGCAAATTTCTTATCACTATGTGAATTGTGCTAGAATCAGGGTGCCTAAATATCTAGACTAAGACTCCTAATAAAAATACATATTTGCACAAGAGTCAACATTTCAAGGTAAATGAGCTCCATTTTTATGTTTTTTTCAATTTTCAATTTTTTATTTTGATTTTTTCATTTTTTTCAAAAAGAAGGAGTTCTTGTTTTCAATTATGGCATATTATCAAAGTATCTACTTTTCACCCCCAAACCTAAACTAAACATTGTCCTCAATGTTTCAAAATATGAACAAAATTATAATACAACATATGAAGAGGATCATGTTGAGTAGAGAAAAAGGAAAGAGAATACCCGATTTCGGCGAAAGCAATATTAGAACTCCGTTATTCAAGGCAAGAATCCAACATATGTCAGACGAGATCATATTGGATTAGCAAAATATATACAAAAGGAACAAAAAGGTTTTTAAGAAATTTTATCTACTGGATTATATACAAAAATTCACCATACACTAACAATCTAAAGAGTTGAGGATCAACCCAAAAGACAAAGTGTAGAGGTTTCAACAGCTTCACACAATAATAATATGATAGGCATGCAAGTGAAGCTGTGAAACAAAATGAGCTACCCCCAAACCTGGATTTTTCAACGGATAAAATTTTGGAAACAAAATCTCGTTGTTTTGGGGGTTCATCATGCACAAGGTCTAGCTCGAAATGAACTTTGCTAGGGACGGGCAAACATGCTAATTCCAACTGTGGCTCCTCAAAGATATTATACTTAGATGCAAAATAGTCCAAAAGGACTTGGGAAGCACACAGTTCCAAACCTAGATTAGGGACTCTCAGAAAAGTCGGTTTGACAATATGGGTACAAACCAAATCTAGGTTGGGTGGAAGGCCATCAGATTGTGACTTATGTAGGACGATAGGCACATCATTACTAATCACATCAACATCTCCTAAGTCTTCTACACGTGTCACAACATGCTCACAATCATCAAACAAATTGGCAAGATCACAATCAGAGTCATCAACATCATCAACAAATTTATTCTCATGCATCGGCAAATCAGGAGAAATATCACAATGTGACCTAGGTAGAGAATCAGACACATCAAATATATTTTCATGCATATTAGCATTAGTGTCTACAGAAGATTCAACTATTCCTATGTCATGCTCATCTTCACAGAATAATTGTACGAATCCCATGTCAATATCAAAATCATATGAATTACAATGAGTATTAGAAAAAACAACATTCATGAAGGTCGAGGGCGAGAAGCCATATGTTTTGAACCAACAGGTTCCACAATATTTTCATGTTCTTCTAACATATCATCATATCATCATCATGGTAGCATGCATATTGGTCCTCATTAACAGTGGTGGTGTCATTAGTCGATTCATGTTCCTCTAAATTAGGTTCATATTCAACATCATTTACATGAATGGGACTAGACACTTCATTAGGGACAACATACATTTCCTCATGAATTTCCTCCTTTTGTAGGTGAAGCAAAATATGATCTAAATATGCATGAATTCGTGATGTAGATCTATCAAAGTTTTGCTTACTGAGTCTTAAAGCTTCTGTGGTGGAGTCTAAATTCATGGGAGTACAAAATTCTTCATGTTCAAATTGTGGTGAATGGTACATGTGTGCATGGTCATTAGGGTTTAAAAAATATTGATCGCAACCCTCAAAGGATTGATTATGGTCCCAATGACTACCATTCTCACAATTTATGGGCATTTCATACCTTGGATTTTCTCTAGATTGCCTAAAATTATGCAAAATATGACAATTCTCAACATGGTGGTCTAAACTACCACATGCGGGACATGCATAGATTTCAGGTTGCCTAAGAAAATTAGATGTGACAGATTCCTCGTGTGATTGCATTTCTAAAGCTGCGATTCGAGCTTCTAATTGATCGATCAGTGATGATTGTGTGAGTGAGGCACTAGCAAAATGTTCATTTTCACGTTGTGGTGAATGATGCATGTGTGAATAGTTATTAGGGTTCATGTATTGAGGCTCGGGACTTTGAAAATGTCCATAATAATTCCTATAACTATTGACATCATGGTCTATGGAAGGTTCATAACGTGGAGTATGTCCATACGCAAGTTCTCTAAGGGATTTGTTGTATTCCCCAACTGTAGACCAAGATCCAGACATGATTTGGCTCAAAAGCTAAGTAACTATGTTACAAAGCCCAAAATTTGTTTTTTAATGGGTTTGGATTTTTGGGAAAAATTTGGTTTTTATGGGTAGCATTTGGTTTTGTCGGGTTTGAAAAAGAAATTTGGTTTTTAATGGGTTTTAAAAAAATTTGGACTTAATGGGAAAAGAAAACACTTTGGTTTATTGGGTTTTGAAAACTTTGGTTTTAGACTTTGAAGACAAAGCCCATTTGGGAGCTTTTGGTTTTGATGGGAGCAAATTTGGTTTTAAAGAGGTAGAAAAATTTGGTTTTTAATTGGGAGCAAGAATTTTGGTTTTAGTGTTGGGAGCAAGAATTTTGGTTTTAGTGTTGGGAGCAAGCCCACATTGGTGGGAGAAATTGCTTTGCCAAGGGAAGGTGAACTAAGCCCACAAAGTGTATGGAAATTGAAGCCCAGTGTAGCTTTTGAAATAGCCTAACTGTTGTTTGTTTGGTCTGAGGCCCAGTTGGGCTTTCAAAAGTTCAGTTTTTCTAATTTAAAACTACAGGCCCAAATCAATCTAACACCACAAGCCCACAAGCAATTAAACAAACAAGCCCACAATTAATTAAGATTACAAGCCCAACAAAAAAAAGGAAAAAATTATTACAAGCCCACAAATTAAAAATGGAAGCCCACAGGTTGGGTTCTCTTAATGGGTTTAGGCTTACTTGCTTAAGCACAGCCCAGCTGCTCAGTTTGGTTGCAAAAGCCCAGTTGGGCTTTGGATCATCCTAAGCTTTTGTTGAAGCCCAGTTGGGCTTGGCTTATGAATGGCAGCAGCACCACTTCAGGCCTAGCAGCAGGAGCAGATCAGCAGCAGCAGCAACAACACAACAGCAGGCTTTGGGTCAGGTCACACAGCAACAGGTGCAGAAGGCAGCAGCAGGCAGCAACAGGGAAACTAATAGCCTCAGTTCCACCAGTTCACCAGCAACAGCAGAGGCAGCACAAGCAGGAGTACCACAACAGCTACAGCAGTAGTCTTGGCAGCAGCAGAGGCTGGCAGCAGCAACAGGAAAGAGGAAGAAAGTAGCAGCAAGTGGCAGGCTCAGCTGCAACTCAATCAGCAGCAACAGCAAGGGCTCAGCCAAGCAAAACAGAGTCACAACAGCACAGCAACAGGAGCACCTGGAAAGCTCAACAGAAGCTGTCAAGAACAACAAGAACAACAAGCGAAAATGATTCAAAAGCGAAAAATTATGCAAAGATGAAAATGCAAGTTATGATGAGCTAAATGATTATACTAAGATGCAAAATATGCAAGTGAATAGCAGCAAGAGAAAGCAAGGAAAAACAGCAACCACACAATGCCAAGTCCCCGGCAACGGCGCCAAAAACATGGTAGGCGAATATAGATGTGAAAAATAAGAGTAAAAGAAAGCCTACTTGTTAAACCGCAAGTGCACGGTGTCGGTTGTAGTTTGTGCAAGAACGGGTCGAATCCACAGGGACTTGTGTGTGTAGTTGATAATTTTATTGCTTACTAATGCTAATCCTAAGCTAAGGCAGTGAAGCAAAACAGTGGCAAAGAAACAAAGATTAACTAGGTGACAGTGAGCATTGTGACACAAAGGCAGTTAGCCTAAGGCAAGGAAGTCAAGGCAACCAACTAAAATCAAGAAACAGTAAAGGAAAGATGGAAGTTTGGGTGAAGACTAGGGATTAGATTCCACCATTTCACCTAGACTAAGTTGTCCTAGTTCCACCTAAATCTTGTCCCTTGCATAGTTATCAGTGAGCTTCTTGGCTCAACTGACTAACTAGATGGCAGTGGAGGTTCTATGCCTGCTGCTCATCTAAGGGTTGGTTAAGGGGCTTTATTCAGGGTCATTAGGTTAGCCATCTCCCTAACACTAT
Organism: Papaver somniferum; assembly: GCF_003573695.1. Classification (NCBI taxonomy): domain Eukaryota; kingdom Viridiplantae; phylum Streptophyta; class Magnoliopsida; order Ranunculales; family Papaveraceae; genus Papaver; species Papaver somniferum. The sequence continues at coordinate 7,213,580 of NC_039365.1, read as the reverse complement.
TAACTGCCTTCTCACAGGGCAGTTAATCTATTGGTCAACTACCTAAGTGAATGAACAAGCTCAAAGGGTTCTCTAATCTCAACTAAAGTATTCACCCTAAGTACTAATTGTCTAAATTAAAGTACAACTAGTCATAGAGTTTACATCAAACAATTAGGCATGAGTTGCAGCATGATTACATAGTGATAATCTAACTACAATGCAGACTTGATATCCACTGTGAGAGCAAGATGTTAACATGCTTTGATTAAAGCTACCCTAAACATTTCAAGCACAACATGAATTAGGTACAACTGGAAACAACTTAACAATGGTTCAAAGGCTTCCTCATCACCCTAGCAACTGAATTTAGAACATCATGAAACTAGAATTGAACTAAAACAACATATGCAATTGAAATTAAAACACAACATGGTAAACATGAAACATATGAGAAACTGGCTAGTCCAGTTCTCTACAAGAGTGAAGCTGGCTAACCCAGCATATTTACAACACACACCCACACCTTCTATTTATACCCAGAAATCAAAATTAGGGTTTACAATGTTTTCCCCCAAATTCTCAAAATTAGGGTTAGATATTTTACCTAATTTGATGTGACAAATCACTCAAAACGGCCGACCCATTTCTTCTCTGCCTCTTCTGGTCCTTCTATGCCTTCAATTGACGCCTCTGCTGCTCTAATTGTTCCCTAGTTCGAGTTATTTTACTCACCCCAAAACCTAGGGTTTCAGTGGTTGTGAGATGGGGAAAATAACTAGGCTAGGGGATGGGTTTGAGGTAGGGTAGGTGATGGTGGTTGAGACAGCGTCTCTGTGATGGTCGGGGAAGAAGGTGGTTCGTACGGAGTGGCAGGGCATGGTGGTGGTGAAGGGGTTGCAGGTGATGGAAGAGAGGAAGTTTGGGGAAGAGAAGAAGAGGTCGACAGTTTGGGGAGAAGGGGGTGTTTGGCTTGAGGTCGATGGGTTTGGAAGTTAGGGTGTTGAGCGGGTGTGGCAAAGGGTGATGATTTGCGAGGAAACACGTCGGATGTGAAGATGGTAGGTGGATCCAACGGTGAGATGGGAAGATATTGGAGCGACCGTAGGATGAGGAAATGCAGCAAAAAGGACGGCTTCAGATGGAGTTAGGTACTATAGTGTTTGACAGGAGCTTCGGATTTTGATGCATAATGATGAGGCGACCGTTGGATGATGAGATGGATCCAATCTGACGGCTCTCATGGAAATGGGTATGGATAATGGAAATGGATTTGGTTAAGGGTTTTGGGCCTTGGGTATGCCAAGCCCATATCTTCTTTAAGAACAATTCTTCCTCTTCAAGCCCACTTCTAGTTGATCCGGCTCTTGCAAACATCATTCTTCGCTTCCTCCTATCGAGAGTCTTTGCCGTTCCTTTGCTCTTTTCCCTCCGTGAGATAACCATGCTTTATTTAGTACCTAAACATGCAAAATTAATTAAGAAAAGTATTTATTCTTGAAAACAACGAAAACACAGAATATGGGATAAAATGTAGAATTAATGCACAAGAGATGAGTTAAATGCCAAGAAAAATATATAGAAATATGCACTTTTTAGCACTCATCAAATGGTAATTCGACAGATAAATTCAAACAGAGCAAAGGGTTAAGACAAGGAGATTCCCGGTCTCCTTATTTTTTTTTTCTATTGGTGGTGGAGGTTCTTTCCAAACTAATAATGTTATTATATCACACCAATAGAAACAAGAGTTAAATTATTAGGCTTTCAAGTAGTGGATCACGGAACTATTATATCACATTTAGAGTTTGCGGATGATACACTTATTCTTATTAATGCAAGTGTGGAAGAAGTGAGGAGACTTCTAATAAATTTGGCTGTATTTGAGACGATTACAGGGGTGAAGTTGAATTTGAAAAAATCCATTATGATTAGCGTGGGAGCAGATAGCGTAATTGATGTTCTTACTAGGGAGCTTGGTTGCAAGTCGGAGAAGTTATCGTTTAGTTATCTCGGTATGCCTATAGGGGCACACTAGCACAGTACCTCAGTTTGGGATCATGTCTTGGCCAGGATGAAGCAAAAGTTTGCTACTTGGAAGAAGAGGAAATTGAATAAAGCAGGTAGTAAGACCCATATGCTTCAAACCACTCGATGGAGTAAGACCCAGTTGAGGAATTGAAGTAGAAAGATGCAATTTTGAAGTTTTAGGGTATAAGACTAAAGATGATGAGATGGTGAAGGAAGAAGTTGATTTCTTTTGTGTTGATGAACACAAAAATGTTGGAGGTGAAATCATTGAAGCCATTTGTTAATGGGGTTGACTTCTTTCTTTTAGTTGCACAAACTTTGTTGTTTTAGTTCCAATTTCTTAGCAGGAAAAGTGCGATATAAGGGTATTTTCGTCACCAAAACTATATGAAATCTTAGATTGATAGATGTTATTTGTTTGGATGGTCAGGATTGAATTTTGGGGTCTATCTATAGCGCACGCGAATAACATGTGGTATGATCCCTAAGAGCAAGGGTTATGGAGTGAGAGCCCTCATTGGATTTGAAAGAGTTTGATCAAATTAGATGTTACTGTGGGATGAGAGCTCTCACCCACACACCCAAAATCATTCACATACTCATTCAGGTGAATGAGTGTTCAAAAGTCTTCACTAGGAGGCTAAAAATTTGCCGCTCACCCAAAACCCACAAAAAACGGCAGAAGTTGAGCCGTTTCAATAGATTTTCTATTTTTTTTTATTAAACTCTTTTATGCGGATCCCACTAGAGTTTTATAAAAAAAATACCTAGGAGGCACATCTTTAGCCGCTTGGAGAGAAAAATTCTCAGCCTCCTAGTCTATAAATTTGCCCGTTCATGGTCACAAAGTTTGATGAGGTTAGGTGCTAAATCGTCCTAACCAAACATTTTTTTGTCGTGGGCACATGAAATAATTTATCTGTTTGTCACTACTAAGGAGGAAACTTCCCAGCAAGAACTGGCTCTGGGCACTCACTGAAAGTACATTACTAATAAAACAAAATTAGACTTCCGTAAATCTCATGTCCTGTAGATCATAAGTAATAACTTTATCTTGTACACGCAGTAGTACAATGTTTGATGGCGCGGAATTAGACTTTCTCTGCATAAGATCTTCTCAAACCATTGACAAGCTTGTAACTTAGCTTAAAACTTGTCCAGTTGGTTGAGGCATTCTGCAATAATTGTTGATTGGCATAATTTTGGATACATTCTGCTGGGTTTGTCGATGGGACGAAGTAGCATATTTGTGAAAGCTTATCATTGGTAATTACAGACTTCATGTGGCTCATATACTTAATAATTATCCTTCTTGGTCTTGCATTCATTGTATGTGTTTTTAAAACTTTTCAGGATTGAGAAGCACTATGGTAAGATGGCTGATGGCTCTTTATGTGTTACAAGGGCATTGCAACAAGAATTGGCTCAGAACTGGGAAATCAAGTATGTTATTCTGCTAAAAGGATTTTTGTTCTCTGTCAATGCATGCTAAGAAGTTTCTGCAAGGTGTTTGACTTTGAATATTTTGTTTCTTTGTGAATTTATGATAATCAGAGCAACTATGCTATATGATCAACCACCAGAGTTTTTTCATCCTGCTTCACTTGAGGAGAATAAAAAGGTGAACTACATGTTTTGTTGTCTTTGGGTTAACATGTTGGTGCTAAACTCTGCACTCAAAATCATGCAGTCATATAATTACTGAAAAAGGTATTCTGTTTGGTAGTCTTGGAACTGATGCTTCTTTTCAGGACTGTAGGTGAAGATTTAGGAATCCTTCTAGAAGTGGTTGTAATGTATGATAGACAGATTTCTGCAAGTATAATTCAAAAGAGGAGGGGATGGTTTCTGATGTCTCTCACAGGGAAAAAGGTTTCATAAACCCAAGGTTTTTCTTCCTTGATCTCATATAAAATCTGTTTAGGTAGTTTGATCTTTCAGCTGATCTGTAATTGTTGTGGTTCTGGTGACATTAAATGTAAAGTACCTGAAAAAGAAAAAAATATGAAGAACAAATAAAGAGGTTACGTTTGAAACGTGTTGCTTTTCGCACGATGTGGCTAGTTGCTGAAGATTATCCATTGTTGCTTGGTAAGTCTTCTACTTAGCATATTTTAATGTCCGGAGATATTTCTAATAGTTATCTTTTTTATAGTTATAGGATCAGCAGACTTGGGTGTTTACTTGGGTTTTTGCTTGCATGCTTGATGAGTGCCAAATATTGTATATATTTATCCCTTTTTGTTGGCATTTTAACTCATCTTTTGTGCATTAATTCTACATTTTATCCCATATTCTGTATTTTCATTGTTTTCAAGAATAAATGTTTTTATTAATTAATTTTGCATTTTTAGGTAACAAATAAAGTTCGGATGAGTCGCGGAGCGAAAAGAGCAGAAAAGTAGTGAAAAGCCGGGAGAAATTACGCAAGGAAGCCGCGAAGAATGGTGCGCACAACCTCATTTTCTACACACAAAAGCGCCTCCGTTCTCAGCCGTCAGATCAGTTCTCAGAAACATCCGACGGTCGCTCCTTCATAGAGCATCAAAATCTGAAGTCTCTGCCAAGCACCACAGCGCTGAAATTCCAAGCCTTCAGATTAGATGGTAGTTGAATCCAACGGTCGCTCCCTTGCTGTTCATCTAAGTTTGATATCTCCGACTTACACTACAGCACCTAACCTAATCTAGCACCGTTCGTTTCGTTGTATCTCCTCATCCAACGGTCGCTCATCGCTTGCCTCTGCATCACCGTCCGATCTACCTACCAGCTCCACATCCCACGGCTCATCCTCGCTGTTCATCCAATTTGATGAAGCCGCCTAACACCCTAGCAACCGAACCCTACCACCTAACCAGACACCCCCCCGTCTCTCCCAAACCATCGAGCCCCTCTTCCATCACCTCCCCTCTGCAGCTCTGCAGAGGCCATGTCAACCACCTTCTCCACCTCTGCCACCAACTCACTGCCACCACCACACCTCCACCATCATCACCCTATCACCCAGCAACAAAACCCATCTCCCCCCTAGCCCTCTAGTTCCCTATCTCCTCACTTTTTCACGCTTCTCTGCCTGAAACCCTAGGCGTGAAAAATTGATGAATTAGGTAACCTAGAGTTGCAATTGAAGCATGGGAAAGGCGCAGCAGACCAAGGAGGGTAATGGGTTGAGTTCAATTTGATGTTGCTACATCAAATTAGGTGAGTAATCACCAACCCTAGCTACTGTTATTTTGGGTGAAAATGGGTAGAGCCCTAATTGTCTGTGTGTATAAATATGGGTGTGGGGGTGTGTTAAAAACTATGCTTGGAATAGCCAGCATCCAAGACTTTCATGTCCTGTTAATGTTTTTAATTTCAGTTCAATTTCAGTTATGTTCATGTCTACTATGTTCTGTTGATGTTACTGTTAATCCTTTTGCTTCCTGTTAGTGTTAGTTTATCATGTTAGGTTAAATTAATTCCTGTTAGTGTTTCTGTTAATGTGTTCATTGTTAATTTCAGTTGGTTATGTTAATGTTAAATGTTGTAATGCTCCTGTTGATGTTTGTTAATGTTCACTGTCATGTTTAAACTGCTGTCACAATTGATGGAATGCTAGGCTAGATATCTGTGAAGCATTGATGTGATTGTGCAATGGAAGAAATCAGTGCTCATAGCAAGCTGATTTTCTTGCCATTCCTTGTGTATGCTTAGGTTGCAGTGTTGATTGAGCATTGGGAGAAACTAGTGCTCATAGCAAGCTAGTTCTCTTCCCATTCTTTTAGTATACCTCCTGAATGCCTTAGTCTAGCCTTGCTTCATTTCAGTTTCTTTATCACCCCTGCCCTTGGCCTCAGGCCTTGGTTCATCTTGTTTTTTTGTTTTGTTTTTGTTCACTGCTTTATTGCTGTTTAGTTTTAATCTGTTTAGTTTTGCCTCACTGCCTTGTCTGTTGCTTCTCTGTTTCCTTCTTCTTTGCCACTGTGTTGCTTTCCTTTCCATTGCTGCAACTCTGTTGCTTCTCTTATTCCACTGCCTTGTGCTGTTGTGCACTGCTTGTGCAGCTGCTACATTGCCTTGCAGCTGCCCTGCTACTGCTACCTGGTGCTGCCATATTTTCTTCCCTTGCAGTTGCTGCTGCTGTTGTTGCTGCCAAGCCTGCTGCCAGGCTGCTGCTGCCCTGCCACTTCTTCTCCTGCCAAGCCAAGTCCAGTTCCTGCAGCCAAGCTCAGATCCCATCCAACTGAGCCCAAGTTCAAATCAGTAAAGCCCAAAGGCCCAGATCCTTGACCAAAACAAAAGCCCAAGGTTTAGTTCACTGAGGCCCACTTCAATAAGGCTCAAAGCCCAGTTTAGGTTAAGGTTAAAAGCCCAATTCAGTCAACTGTGGGCTTAATCAAAAGCCTAAGTTTAAGGCCAAAGCCCATTTACACTTCAAAGACTAACTGAGCCCAAGCTCAGTTCATTTTATTGTTATCAAACCCATTAGCACTCAAAGCCCAATTTAAGCCAAAAGGCTTCAAAGCCCAACAGCAATTTAGGAACCCAATTAGCTAGAACACTCCAAACACACCCGATCTCTGTGGATCGACCCGTACTTGCACGAGCTACAACCGACGACCGTGCACTTGCGGTATTACTGTAGGCCCGCGTTTTATTACGCTTCAATTTTATACACATCTCCGGGCCCACCAAGTTTTTGGCCGGGGATAATTTCTATACCCTTTTCAAAGCCTGCCAAGTTTTTGGCGCCGCTGCCGGGGATTGGTGCTGTGTTTTTCTTGTGTTTTATTAGCTATTTTTGCATTTCACTGCATAGCATTTGCATCTGCATCTGCTTCACTTCATTTGCTGTTGGACCTGCTGTTCTGAACCTGTTTTTTTTCTCTGCTGGGACGCCACCAAGGAAAAGAACCAAAACCCAACTGGGTTTTTGCAACAATATCAGAGCAGCTGGGCTGTGCTTAAAAGGTAACCCATTTAAGAGAACCCGAATTGTGGGCTTCCAATTTTTTAATTGTGGGCTTGTAATATTAAAGCCAATTTTTGGGCTTCTCTTATTTTTTGTTGGGTTGTAATTAATTTTTGTGGGCTTGTATTTATTTTGTGTGGGCTTGTTTAAATTCTTCCATTGGACTTGTATTTTGGACTCTGGGTTTAAACCCAGCTGAGCTTATAACCGATTGTGGGCTTGCTTCCACTCAAGAGTGGACCTCGAAACCAAAGTTTTAAAACAAACGTCGGGCCTTAACCAACTGGGCCAAATTAAACTTTCAAAATTAAAACTTAGTGTTTCTTGAGCCGCAGCCTTCCTTCCATTTCATTAGAGGCTTGCACAGTGGGCTTGCTCCCATTTCAAAAACCAAATTTTATTTTCTTTTTAAAAAAAAAAAAAAAAAAAAAATTCCTTTGCTCCCATTCAAAAACCAAATTTTATTTTCTTTTTCTAAAAAAAAAAAAAAAAAAAGTTTTATTTTTCTCCCATTTAAGTCCAATTTTAGTGTTTTGAAACTTTCCATGTCTCTACACTTTTTCTTTTGGGTTGATCCTCAACTCTTTAGACTTTTGGTGTATGGTGATTTTTTTTGTATATAATCCAGTAGATAAAATTTCTTAAAAACCCTTTTGTTCCTTTTGTATATATTTTGCTAATCCAATATGATCTCGGCTGAAATATGTTGGATTTTTGCCTTGAACAACGGAGTTTTAATTCTGCTTTCGCCGAAATCGGGTATTCTCTCTCCTTTTACTCTACTCAGCATGTCCATTTCCATATGTTGCATTTTAATTCTTTCCATATTTTGAAACATTGAGGACAATGTTTAGTTTAGGTTTGGGGGTATAGAGTAGATACCATGATAATTTGCCATAATTGAAAACGAACTCCTTCTTCTTTTTTGAAAAAATTGAAAAATTCCAAAAAAAATTGAAAAATCAAATTCAAAAAAATTAAAAAAATTAGAAAAATCATAAAAGTGGAGCTCATTTACCTTGAAATGTTGACTCTTGTGCAAATATGTATTTTTATTAGGAGTCTTAGTCTAGATATTTAGGCACCCTGATTCTAGCACAATTCACATAGTGATAAGAAATTTGCACGCGCACGATCTACCAATACATGTATGGCCTCGATCTTCAAGGTGTTGGATAGGAAGTTACGATTGCCAATCACTTTAGAATACTGAACGAAACTTGACTAGCTTGTTCTTTGGTTGGTTGGGATAGAAGGTGGAGGTTACATTAAGAAAGACAACCATCGAATTTAACTGGGTGCATCAAAAAGGGCTACCTCTTGCAAAGTGTCATGTAATCTTTTGTTTCTTTTTGTTATGTATCAAAAGTGTTTCCTTGTTGTAAAAAAAAAAAAAAAAAACGATGTATATATTCAGAAAAAAAAAATATATCAAAAAAAAAAAACAAAAAAAAACAAAAAAAAATCAAGTATTTATCAATTCCATCATCTCTTGTTCCAAAAATAAAAAGAGAATTGTCAATGTAAATAAGAGTCATGTAAATAGTCATCTTTTGTGTTTTTGTGTTGTAAGCAAGGAGGGTGTATGCCATTGATGTACAACGCGAGTAATTGTGAAATACCTCCAACTCATTCACAATTCTCGTAAAGTCCGGACAGCTAGCTAGATTTCGACCTCAGTTCTTAGCCTGAGAAACTATCTCTTGGTGATTAGTAGTCATAACTTCAGATCTTTCTTTACACATGTGTAGATACACTTTACACTCTTATCACATGTCCTTATTTGTTATCAGTGCTAGGATTGTGCCTTCGATAGCTAGATTGACATCTCCATTTTGCTGTGAGCTTAACTGTTTTGCACATGTCACGTTTGATGGAATCTGAGCTTATATTTTGTCCTTAGGTTTTGTAGGCACACCTCTGGTAAACCTTCACGAGACTTCAACTCGTCCACTAGGGACACTTAGTGGTTTAAAAGGCTTAGTGCATACGCTAAATGCATTCGAGAGACCAGCGACAGTGGTATAGTTAGGATTTCCTTAGTTTTGTTTTACTTGAGGACAAGTAAAATTCAGGTTTGGGGGTATTTGATGAGTGCCAAATATTGTATATTTATCCCTTTTTGTTGGCATTTTAACTCATCTTTTGTGCATTAATTCTACATTTTATCCCATATTCTGTATTTTCATTGTTTTCAAGAATAAATGTTTTTATTAATTAATTTTGCATTTTTAGGTAACAAATAAAGTTCGGATGAGTCGCGGAGCGAAAAGAGCAGAAAGAAAAGTAGTGAAAAGCCGGGAGAAATTACGCAAGGAAGCCGCGAAGAATGGTGCGCACAACCTCATTTTCTACACACAAAAGCGCCTCCGTTCTCAGCCGTCAGATCAGTTCTCAGAAACATCCGACGGTCGCTCCTTCATAGAGCATCAAAATCTGAAGTCTCTGCCAAGCACCACAGCGCTGAAATTCCAAGCCTTCAGATTAGATGGTAGTTGAATCCAACGGTCGCTACCTTGCTGTTCATCTAAGTTTGATATCTCCGACTTACACTACAACACCTAACCTAATCTAGCACCGTTCGTTTCGTTGTATCTCCTCATCCAACGGTCGCTCATCGCTTGCCTCTGCATCACCGTCCGATCTACCTACCAGCTCCACATCCCACGGCTCATCCTCGCTGTTCATCCAATTTGATGAAGCCGCCTAACACCCTAGCAACCGAACCCTACCACCTAACCAGACACCCCCCCGTCTCTCCCAAACCATCGAGCCCCTCTTCCATCACCTCCCCTCTGCAGCTCTGCAGAGGCCATGTCCACCACCTTCTCCACCTCTGCCACCAACTCACTGCCACCACCACACCTCCACCATCATCACCCTATCACCCAGCAACAAAACCCATCTCCCCCTAGCCCTCTAGTTCCCTATCTCCTCACTTTTTCACGCTTCTCTGCCTGAAACCCTAGGCGTGAAAAATTGATGAATTAGGTAACCTAGAGTTGCAATTGAAGCATGGGAAAGGCGCAGCAGACCAAGGAGGGTAATGGGTCGAGTTCAATTTGATGTTGCTACATCAAATTAGGTGAGTAATCACCAACCCTAGCTACTGTTATTTTGGGTGAAAATGGGTAGAGCCCTAATTGTCTGTGTGTATAAATATGGGTGTGGGGGTTGTGTTAAAAACTATGCTTGGAATAGCCAGCATCCAGGACTTTCATGTCCTGTTAATGTTTTTAATTTCAGTTCAATTTCAGTTATGTTCATGTCTACTATGTTCTGTTGATGTTACTGTTAATCCTTTTGCTTCCTGTTAGTGTTAGTTTATCATGTTAGGTTAAATTAATTCCTGTTAGTGTTTCTGTTAATGTGTTCATTGTTAATTTCAGTTGGTTATGTTAATGTTAAATGTTGTAATGCTCCTGTTGATGTTTGTTAATGTTCACTGTCATGTTTAAACTGCTGTCACAATTGATGGAATGATAGGCTAGATATCTGTGAAGCATTGATGTGATTGTGCAATGGAAGAAATCAGTGCTCATAGCAAGCTGATTTTCTTGCCATTCCTTGTGTATGCTTAGGTTGCAGTGTTGATTGAGCATTGGGAGAAACTAGTGCTCATAGCAAGCTAGTTCTCTTACCATTCTTTTAGTATACCTCCTGAATGCCTTAGTCTAGCCTTGCTTCATTTCAGTTTCTTTATCACCCCTGCCCTTGGCCTCAGGCCTTGGTTCATCTTGTTTTGTTTTGTTTTGTTTTTGTTCACTGCTTTATTGCTGTTTAGTTTTTAATCTGTTTAGTTTTTGCCTCACTGCCTTGTCTGTTGCTTCTCTGTTTCCTTCTTCTTTGCCACTGTGTTGCTTTCCTTTCCATTGCTGCAACTCTGTTGCTTCTCTTATTCCACTGCCTTGTGCTGTTGTGCACTGCTTGTGCAGCTGCTACATTGCCTTGCAGCTGCCCTGCTACTGCTACCTGGTGCTGCCATATTTTCTTCCCTTGCAGCTGCTGCTGCTGTTGTTGCTGCCAAGCCTGCTGCCAGGCTGCTGCTGCCCTGCCACTTCTTCTCCTGCCAAGCCAAGTCCAGTTCCTGCAGCCAAGCTCAGATCCCATCCAACTGAGCCCAAGTTCAAATCAGTAAAGCCCAAAGGCCCAGATCCTTGACCAAAACAAAAGCCCAAGGTTTAGTTCACTGAGGCCCACTTCAATAAGGCTCAAAGCCCAGTTTAGGTTAAGGTTAAAAGCCCAATTCAGTCAACTGTGGGCTTAATCAAAAGCCTAAGTTTAAGGCCAAAGCCCATTTACACTTCAAAGACTAACTGAGCCCAAGCTCAGTTCATTTTATTGTTATCAAACCCATTAGCACTCAAAGCCCAATTTAAGCCAAAAGGCTTCAAAGCCCAACAGCAATTTAGGAACCCAATTAGCTAGAACACTCCAAACACACCCGATCTCTGTGGATCGACCCGTACTTGCACGAGCTACAACCGACGACCGTGCACTTGCGGTATTACTGTAGGCCCGCGTTTTATTACGCTTCAATTTTATACACATCTCCGGGCCCACCAAGTTTTTGGCCGGGGATAATTTTTAGACTCTTTTAGAAGCCTACCAATGCTTCCTTTTCTGGGTTTGACCTTCCAATGAAGGTTATTCTTTGAGTTAGTGCAAGAACCTGAAACATAAACCAACTTAGAAATCCCAAGTAATTAAATTAGTGAATCTCAAAATGGAATTCATTTTCTATGATATGCCTTTTAACTCTCTGGTTCAGGTTGTGGATATGTTTGACTAGTTTCAGTGTTTGAGTTGCATGTTTTCTGTAGCTGATATACAGGCTCCTTTATGCTAGTAACGGCATTCAACTGAGAAGTTGAAATGATTATGCTAAATATATTGTTTATCCAGATTATACTTATAGTTCTTGATTTAGTGGCCGCAAATTTCTTCTTGAAATTGCCTTTTTCTGTGACAGGCTTATCAAGAAGCAACCAAGAGATACCTAGCACAAATTGGCAACAATTTTTGGATTTGAGAGTTCTCTTACATGGGTGTATTGGATTAGGACTTAAATAGATATTTAACAATCCTAAAAACTAGGTATTCGATTAGGATTTATAATGAATCATTAAATATCCATGATATTCAATTAGGATAGTTTTGGATTTCACAATATCCTAGGTATTCAATTCATTTAGCAAAATATGTATGTTATTATCCTATATCAATCTCAACCCACACCGCAAGAGTTTCATGGATTCTTATGGACAATTTTTTTTTATCACATCATGCTATGTTTTTACGCCGCCCACCACCAACCACCGCATCACCACCAATAACCACCACCACTGACCACCACCACCACCAGTAACAACCATCACTAACCACCGCCATCGACCACCAACTACCACCACCGAAAACAATCACCACATTCACCATCACTGCCAACCTCCACACATCACCCACCACCTCAACTTACGGATGTTTTTTTTTTTTTTTTGAAAGGAATGTATGATGCAATTTGTAAATCTGAACTTATCTATTATAATCCTAACTTATTTATTATAATCCAAAATTATATATATATATATAAGAATCTATAAGATTCATTTAAGAAACATTATAAATCCACTAGATTCAGGCAAACGACTATTTGTTTTTATCCATACAAATCCAGATCCAATACACCCATGTTAGATAAAACAGTCCACGCAACAATTTTCCTTTTGTCTACTTTCTTGAATGTAATGTGGACAAAAAATATGGGGTCAACTTTTTACACTATAATCATTTTATTTTGCAGTTGAAACTGTTCTTAGTTCATATTACTCTTGTTCTTAATTTAAGAGCAAATCCTATGGGTAGTGTCATTCTTTCAAATGAAAGAGTGCACTACCAATTTGGGCAGATTTCCTATGGGTAGTGTTTACCCCACTTTTCCCCCAAACACGTTCATGCACTCGTTCAGTTCAACGAGTAGTTGGTAGTGAAACATTAGACGGGGGACAGTCCCCGTCAAAAAAATTTGAACTTTTTGAACCAAACGGGGGACAGTACCCCGTTAAAGTAGTTTTTTAGGGTTTTTTTGTTTTGACGGGAGAAAGTCTCCCGTCTAAGTAGGATTTTTAGTTTTTTTTTTTCTTTTTACGGGGGAAAGTCCCCCGTTAAAGTAGTTATTTTAGGTTGTTTTTTTTTTTGACGGGGGAAAGTCCCCCGTCTAAGTAGGATTCTTAGGTTGTTTTTTTTTTGACGGGGAAAAATCCCCCGTTTAGTGTTCCTTTTCATTTTTGTCCATATTGGCTTCACTCATTCATATGAAGGAGTCCTCTTTCATATGAAAGAGTTAGTCTTCATTTGGGGACTACCCATAAGATATGCTCTAAGCAAAACGAAAGCACTATTTATATAATTATTACATTTGCTGTCAATTCAATTTTGGAATTCATGACAAGTAAAGCCCGTCAATAATTATTGACGAGTCGAGCTCGTCGTTAAATACTGATAATTATTGATAGCATTTTGTCGTCATCTAAGATTTTTGACACTTCAATACGACGGACCGTCTGGCAGGAAAGCACTGTCAATAATCCCTATTTACGACGGATCTTGCCTGTCGAAAAAGGTGATTTCTGACGTAGTGTCTGGCATCTGCATCTTAGTTCTTTGCATCTTTTATCTCTAGAATGAGAAACATCTAAATTCCAGATCAAAAATGACCAAAGCTATGCAAAATAGAGGACAAACAAACATAATGCAGATACTAATTTATGTCATTACAAAAAAAGTTAGAATCATGAAAACATATATTGAAGACCACAAATTAGTTTTAACATAACAACCTCGCATTATATCGTTTATAGTTTGCTTCAACAATTCTTGTCTTCTCGTTATTACCGCTCCAACCAAATATATATCTCTTTAAATTTTAATATTACCCTGTCTTAGCGAAAAGCAAGCTCTCACTCCAGAAACCAAATATAACATCTGCAGAAGTCCCCATACGAATTTCAGTTATTTGCATTTGAATAACCCGAGTGATCTTTGTTTTGCGTCTGATCTGTTCAATATCCTCTAACACCTCAACTCTCGGCATTTTTAAGCATCAAACGGTCTAAGGCTCTAAGTTAAATGAATGATGAACCTTTTTCTTTTAATAGATGCAAACTAGCAAAATAAACATTGTTTTTATATATACAAAAAGAAACATGCGATAAAACCGTTATTCTGTGTAAATTTTTTTTGTTTTCTTGAATCACTTAATATTCATGAATAGCTCATATATAGTTCAGCTGTTATAATGTTTCCTTCACGGTTTGCGGGATGGTACTTTGAAGTGTTTTCGTGTTATCAATGAGAAAATTGATTTTTTTTTTAACTCAATATGTTTTTATCTTAATGTATTCTTGGTGTTTATATCAATAGCATGATTCTTGTTTAATTTTGGGAATGAAATTTTTTTTGTACTAAATTAAAATGTAGGTTTTGTTTCGAGGAGAAATAGTTTTGTAAACGAATGTCGAAAGGTAACATCGTCTTTTTCTAACCCCTTAAGAGCTTCTCCGATGGTCATTGTTTGTGTTTCCTATGTGGCAACATAAATAAGACATCCTCAATCTATTTTTCCTTAAAAGTTGAGAGAGAAAAAAATCTATCACCAACGTCATTGCATATAACATATTCTTTTAATAAGTATAAATTTTATTTTCCATAATTAAGATGTTATTAGAGCTAAAAATGACAATCCTGCTAGTGGAGAACTGAATAACAGATGAATCTACGTGGCATCCGATGTGGCGGGATGAAGTGATAAATCCTCATAACCACGTCATTAGGAAAAAAAAAGTAAACAAATACCTAATTTATTTATCTTATGTTTTGTTTACTGAAGAGAAAATTTTCTTTTACTCTTCCATCGGATCACCGCCTATATGGTTTAGATCATTATTTATTTCTTCTTCAAAGATTAACAATCCTCTTATGTTAACCTTTTCATGTCTTAAATCAACCAACCAATGCAATTCAAAACATAACTCTTCCAAGTAAAAAATAAAAACACATTAATTTATGCAACGGAGTTCCAATACAACAAATCAATTCAGTGTGGATCGATCTAACTAAACGTTTATCAACTGCAATTGAAAGATTTTTGAACAGATTAAGGGTTACCCAAAGTTTTCTCTAATTTTCCATTTGATATGTTTGAGGTAAAAAATCATCACCGCATGAGAAAGAGGAAGATAGTAGAAATTAGGTTGATTCATAATTGTAAATAAGCTCCAGATTTTATGGATATTTAATAGAGCAGAAAGTAGTATGTTCTCATAAAGAAAATGATCGGAGGTAGAAGATGGTTAACACTTTTTTTTTCTGATTTTCTTTCTAATGACATGGCAATAAAAAAGCCTTCTCTTTCCGCCAAATCACCTGCCACGATGAAATCAGCTGTTATTCAGCTGTTAGAAGACTGTTCATATACCATTTTCGCTGAACATGGTTAGTTTTTATATTAAAGTCAATTCCATTAAGTAAAAGATGACTAAGACGGTAGACAATGTCAAGAGGAAGTCATCTATACATTGATTTAGGATATTAGGATCGGAGAATGATTTTAGAGAAAATTGATGTGTATTCTAGGTGGATTTTGACATTTATCTTCACACACATGCCATTGCAGAAGCTCTAACCTATATGAGTCTGAGGCACAAATTGGATGCCCTTTAGTGTGCCATTTGGCTGCATATGCAAAAATGGAACGGCTCAAAGCCATAAGCACATAGTGCAGTCACCTTGTGTCTTTTGCTGCGGGCCTGGTTAGATGCAGGTTTATTGAGCTTTTCTTGGAAATTTTATCCTCCACTAGTTATTCTTGACTAGTTGAAAACTTGCAATTACGAAGACTGTGTAAAGTGTACTAAAATAAAACCCAGATAATAATGTACATGTAACAGATGCATTCACTAACAACCTCTCAATTCATAAAATTTAGCTTCAAATATTAAATCTTGTAAATCAAAAAGTTCATCCGTTAATGGTAGATTTCATGTTCTAAGGAGTGATAAGAAAATTGAAAAAATCTCTGGGTCCCTATCAATAAAAGGAATGTTAACTTCATTATGAACAGAACTTGAAGAAATTTTGGAGAAAATTGAATTTGAACCAGATAAAGCTAGGGTTTGTTTTGTTGTTTGATATAATTGACCACCTACATTGATACTGATTACATCAATTTATGATTTTTTCTGAACAAACACAGTGTTCATCTCATTTCCCCCTTCAAATGGTGGAGACATAATTCTGAAAATCTTCGGTAAATAAAAAAGCCAGAACATTACAGAGAATCCTCATTTCCCAGATTTTTGAAGGCATAATTCAATCCAACAAGCCACAAGAGGGTGACTTAAGTCGAAAAGGACAAAGGCTTGATTCACCGACTAGAATTGCATGAGGTGAAATACTCCATCCGTTCCACTTTAGATGATGTTTTTGGAGTTTCACGCATATTAAGAAATGGAAAGAGATATAAAAAAATTCTACTTATACTCTTGAAAAAAGTCTTCAAACGATTAATTGATATTTGTGTGTTTAAAAATAAGCTTATGGTTCCAAGATAAAATGTGAGGGTATTGATGGTAGTTTTGTGGGAAAAATATGAAAACTATCAAGTAATGTGGAACAAAAAAATAACCCTAAATACTCATCTAAAATGGAATGGAGAGTATAAAATAACATCAATATCATTACCATTTCCACTGTCGTTGCGTGCCTACCATGACCACCAACGAAACAAAAATGTCAGGTCGAAAGTCAGCCTGTCTCATACAATTTGTCCTAATTAAGAGTCAGATTTCAATTTTTGGTGTACTCAAAACTCATCTTGCTCTATCAAATATCGTGTTTTATGTATAATAATGAGTAACAAAAGTGATATATGGAGTCTGAACTTGTAGCCTCTAGAAAATTTCTACTTATAGCTGTACATAACACTCAGTTTAAATTGCCCTGACATATGAACTCAAAAATTCTGATTTTAAACTTTGCGGTCGTGGATTTCACACGCAAAAGAAAATCAGGTCTTTCTTTTTTAAGATCAAACAAAAAATTTCATTGAACACCAAAGAACCTTACAAAAACAGAGACACTCCAAACAGAGGCTCACAACCAAATCAGATAACAAAAAGAAAACACGCTCAAGAAATCTAGCTTACCTGAATCTATAGTACTAGGAGGTATCTTGATGTTCCAGCATTCCCAAAAAATTTGGTCTAATATCAAAAGCCTATACTCCACCACTTCTCAAACCAGCACCCTTTTTGGCAAGTTTGTTTGCAGAGAAGTAAACTTCCCTGTAGACATGCCCAATGTTAAGATATCATAATATCTTGACAGCCTTGTATGTATATATGCAGTTATAGAGTATATATTCTTGTTATTTAGGTGTTGTACGATCAGTTATGGTCATATATCTTTGTATATTTTTCTTCCTTTTTTATCCGTTGTAATCCTTTATAAGTTGGCAGCTTTCGCCCATTACAATACACATAGAGAGTTTATCTCATTCAGAGTTGTTGTCGTTCTCTATGCTCATGTTTATCACCCAAATCTAATTCGCCTCAGAATTTTCAAGATCCGCAGCCACCTAAATGAAAATCAGCTAGAGCTGAAGCACTGAACTTACATAAGTAGTGTTAGTGCAAAGAAATTTAACCAAACATGAAACAGAAATTCAGTCGGGTTAGTTCACATTCACAATATAGATTCGTATCAATCTTCCTGAGAACTAGATAACATTGTTAGATATCAGCACTGCCCACTAAAACCCCCAAAAGCTTAAGAACATAATCAAAGAATTCAGCATTTAATAAAGAAATACCCTCCAGTGTAAAGTCTAATGTGCACACCTCTTTAATACATACCAAATTTAGAGAGAACAGGTCTAATAAATGAAGTACACACTCAAACAGAAGCGAGTGTCTCAATGTATTGATAAGCAACATTTTCTTGATTCTCCCGTGTAACTTTTCGAATTTCCTTAAAGCTCATGTCATGTAGATCATAAGCAAAAACTTTATCTTCTACTCGCATTAATACCATGTTCTTCGGAGACTCTCCTTCTACTTCCCTGACAAGTAATACATCGAATTGATATGATAAATAAAAGTCAAATCCTGGATATGCTAATACCACTTCTTGAAGATTAACAGCATATCTTTTGCTCCACCCTGTGTAGTCGGTCTTCATTTCCAAGATTTCAAAATTGGTATGTCTAGACATACGACTGAGTGTAAGATATAGGCGACCCTGACACTCGCCAAAGTTTTTTGGCTCCATATAAAGCTCTTTGTCATAGACTGGCATTCTCATTTCCATTCTTAACTCTCGATCAACATTGAAGTAAAAAAAAGTCCCATCGAAAAATGTGTCTATCCAGTGCAATGAACCATTCCAAAACACACCATTACTCGTGTAACTATGTTAAGGTCTGGAGAAAACCTCTCCAGATAGCTTCCAAGAAGCTGTTTCAGATGAGTATACCTCAATTTGATAACAAAACTAGTGACAAAATCCCTAGGTGACCAACTTAAAGGAACAAAAAAACCATCCATATTAATTTTAACAAATTAAATCAGTTTCACTAAATAGTGACACAAAAATCCCAGCTCAAATAGTAATTAGCAAATTTAATTTTTTTTACTTTGAAAAAACCCAAACGTACCCTTCTTCATCTTCGTCTTCTCTTCTTTCTTTCTCTCCTTCTCCCCACCACCACCAGCGATACCAGATCTCACCAGCAGAAACTTTATGCTTCCCCGACCACACTAGCACCTTCGTATCTCACCACCACCACCACCTTCGTCCGCCTCCTTCAATTCCATCACCACCTTCATTCCCTTAACCCTTAATTGTTGAAATTAGGGTTGCGATTTTAACTTCAGTTGAAGAACAGAGATGGGTTGGTGACGAATTGATGATTGAGATCGATTTTTCAAGGAAGGGATGATGGAGTGGTGACGTTTCTAACAAGGTCTAGGAATTAGATCTAGGAATTGATTCCATGGTGGAAATGAACTACCGATGACGATATGCTCGTGTTGGGAGAAACGGTGGATTTAGAATGATAATTTGAAGTTTTGAAGTATTAAAAAATCTTATCATTTCACTAATTTTTCAATTGAATTGTATACCAGATTTCGTTTTGTTTGACATTTCGTTGGTTTTTATTCTTGAGAATTTGATTTTGATTGTTATTGTAAGGATTTATTGACTTGGTAAAAATCTTATTTCCTTCTACTTTTGATTGTTATTGTAAGGATTTATTGACTTGGTAAATTTAATTCCATTTACATGTTTGATGATGAATTAGATTTATTCTTGAAAATGTTATACCAAATAGTAGTGAGATTAACTTGCCAGGTGCAAAATTTCGTCCCTTGTTTGCTCTGCGTTGGTGGAAATGGGATATGAATATCACAGTTAGTCTTATGTTGCTTGTTGGTGGATTGATTTTTCTAATAGTAGATGAATTTTGAACTGAAGTTTGTCTAAGTACTTTAGTCTAAAATGCTGAGATCAATGAAGTGTGCATTATTGTCTCTTAGTGAGGTCCATTTTATGGGCTAACTTTTTAATTTAAGTCCATGCCAGTTAAAGAACTGGTTAAGGAAAGTGTACAAGTTGTTTGGTTGTGCAATTATTGAAAACTTAAGTTGCGTTTCCACAGTTAACTTAGCAGTTGACATTATGTGGTTTGTTAATGTTGAGCTGCCATGCATACATTTCAAAGTCATATTTTGCAGTTCAATCTGATAGTTATCATCTATGGTTAGAGTGGTTAGACTAGGTACCCCTGTTGAACTTGAAAACTTGTATAAGTACCACAGTGTGGCCCTCTTTTGACTCCTGCACCGACACTTGTGTGCAGCGTAAGTGAAGGAGGCATCTCCCTAAAACATGCTCTTTTTAATTTCCGAGTACCTACTTGAGATGATTTGAGCATATGGAAAGAGAAAAGTAACTATTCTATTCTTGTTGGTCAATATTCTTATATCTTATTACTGATATGTTGGAACTGCTTGTGTTTGATTCAGGGTGTCAGGTACTCAGTCAGACCCATAAAATTGATGCTAGAAAGGAGAGAAAGATGGAGACATTAAAGACTGCTCTTGGGATGAATAAAGTTGATGAAACTTCTTTACTACAGGAAGAAGGGAAACAGGAAACTGTTCTGGAAACAGTGGAATCTGATTCTGAAATTAGGTGAAGGAGAGGGTTCAAAAGAAGGTTTAATAGAGAAAAATGATGGCTAGAATTGAAATGGGAAGCAATTGCAGGTGGTGAATTAGATTGTGGAGCTGAGTAGAGTCAGCTAGGAGATGTTGCTGCCGCTGCTTTCAGATTGGCAGTGTGCAAGTGTAGCTGCTGGTATTGTTGATATGGTTATTGCAGTGATGGGTTTGACATGGTTATTGCAGTGACAGGGTCTTGTGACGAGTTTCATTTGATGCTTCTAGTAAGCTCCGGTTGCAGCTGAAGTTAATATTATAGAGAAGGTGGTACTGGTGTTGGCTTTGAGTTGTTTCTCTATGAAGAATGGTTTGAGATGATGCTTGAGAATGGTTTTTAAGTACAGTTGCAGGTTGAGAGTGTAGAGAAGAACTGAGATGCCTATGTTGGTGGTGATTATGAACTGCAGCTGGTGACAATCAGAATCCATGGAGGAACTGGTATTGCTCTGGTTGAATTAATATGGATATTGCAGGTCCATTTGAAGATCAAACTGAGCCTGAGATGGAGCATTTGTGGTGTTCAGGTATGAGCTTGAACTGAAATGGAAGACAGTAATGCAGTGGGTATGGGATTTGAAGTGAATTTGTAGTTGCAGGTGCAATGAAGTGCTGCAATACAATGAGGAATTGCATGTAAACCTAGATGGAAAGATATACCAGGTGAAGCTGAGTAATGGGTCTTGAGACATAACTGGTGGTATTGCTGTTGAAGCGCAGAAACCAATTACGGTTTCATCTTATTTCTGATGAAACCAAAATCGGTTTCATCGTATTTCAACAATGTATTTCTATCCATGAAGATGTATAATACCTCTTAAAAAATTTCTTGCAGGTGATTTCTCACGAAACCAAGATGAAACCAAAATCGGTTTCATCGTATTTATGATGAAACCAAAATCGGTTTCATCGTATTTTTGGGAGGTGGTGGTGGTGGGCGGTCGTGGTGCTGGTTTTGGTCGGCGGTGGTCGACAGTGGTGGTGCTGGATGGTAGGGTGGCTGGTATTGGTGGTGCAATTACGTAGTATCGGTGGTGGTGGTGGTGGTGGTGGTGGTCGGAGGTGGTGGCGGTGGTGGTCGACAATGGTGGTGCTGGATGGTAGGGTGGCTGGCAGTGGTGGTGCAATTGCGCAGTATCGGTGGTGGGGGCGGGGGGGGGCGGCGGGGGAGGCGGTGGTGGTCGGTGGCGGGGGGTGGTGGTCGGGGTGGGGGGTGGTGGTGGTGGTGGTGGCGGTGGTGGTGGTGGTGGCGTGGTGGCGGCGGTGGTCGGTGGTGGCGGGGGTGGTCGGTGGTGCGGCGGGGGGGGGTGGGGTGGTGGGGGGGGGAGGGGGGGGTGGTGGAGGTGGGTGGTCAGTGGCGGCGGCGGAGGTGGTGGTCGGAGGTGGCGGCGGTGGTCGGTGGTGGAAGGTGGCGTTGGCGGTGGTCGGAAGTGGTGGCGGTGGTTATCGGTGGCGGCGGTGCTTACTGGTGGTTGTTTATTTCTTGTTGGGGGTGACAATATAATAAGAATTAAAGTGTGGTTGATTTTTGTTTTTGTTGGGGTGATTTAAACTAGAATGGTAATATAGACAGTTTGTATTAAATGGGATTTTTGTGAACAATTTGTTTTGTTGGAGTTTTTGTATATAGATAGTGACATCTTTAGGGTTATAATTCGCGGACCGATTTGATAATTGACAATAAAAGATGTAGGTTCTGCAACCAACCAAATGCAAACAACTTTGTAGTGAGGTGACTTGAGTGGGTCGTATGCTAAACTGACACTAAAAAGTTGTTCATAACCTTTCTCACGTTTCTTAGATTCACAAATAATTGAGCGATATTGTCTCGTAGACGGATTGCAAACGTAATATGTGCTATAGAAGTCGTCCACGGGTCTGGGGTTGCTCCTGCAACACATGAGACCATTGCAAGATTGCACTATCGTTATACCTAATGGATCATTAATAAAATCCAGTGTTTTGAAGGGAGCAGAGGATGTGGTCCATGTGGATCCATCAAGGGGAACGTATTGGAGTCTTGAGGAAACACCACATGATCCATCGATTTGTGTGTATAGGCCCCGGATTGAAAGTGATTTTTGGAGTTTATTGTATTTGTTGCAGAAAAATGGATCAGAAATGAGGGTAAACCACTGTTTCGATACATATTTAAATACTAGCAGGGATTTAACTGGTAAACGTAATAGAATCTGGGTTAACATATCAACGTTGCTAACTAGAACAGATGCTAATGTTGCTGATGACGATGATGATGGATTGTTGCAATCAGAAAGAAAAGTCATCTTGCTTGAAAATTAGAGACAAATTAGTTCAGTTTCAGTAGCGATTACCTGACAGTAAGGCTCACGGAATTCCCTTCAACATCTGATGTGGTTCATGAGGAAGAAAGTATGTATAAACCCTCCAATTTTTATAAATCCCCAATTTTATCAGTACAAACTGTAAAAGCTCAAACTTGCAGTTATCAACATCACGTGATAATGACATTATTTTAGTTGATTGGCTGTCACCACAGTGATGTCAAATCACTTTTGGTCATGATCACAATTTTGACAAATGCTTGTAATCTTGCTTTTCTTACATATATCAGAACAAAATTTACCCACAAGAAATTGGAGTTCACATATTTAAGAAAACACTAACTGATATGATTATTGATTATACATTATGGATAATTTCAATTGTACGTATAAAATTATTGCACTTGAGATTCTTAGGTCTTAATTCTTTAGTTATCACCACAGTGATACTAGAGTGTTTTATCTTAGAAATAATAATAATTTTATTGTAAGCACGAATACGCCAAGCCATAAAGGTAAGGTTTAGTAGTTATTATGGCATTATTTTTGAGTTGTTTGGAAATCACCACGGTGATGTCAAATAATTTTTCCAGTCATAACCGTTATTATGTCAAGTGCTTATAATATTGTTTTGCTTAAATGTATTAGAACAACAATTGCCCACAGGTAATTTGAGTTCACATGTTTAAGATAACATTGAAGTGTACAATATCTAATCATATATTATGGTAATTAAATAATTGGCACATGATTTTACGTTATTTCTTAAAGGTGCATAAAAGAAAATTTACATAAATTAACTCATTATCGAGTTGAGTAACCCATTATGGATTTTGTTTTTCATATTTTCATGAATATATTATTATGTTGTTTTATCCAAAACTTATTGCATCCTCTATACAAAATTGAGGTTTTATTTTGGATAAATTACTCCATATTTGTGAAAATTTATGATCTTCATTGCATATTCTAACACCTTCATTTTAATCCACTATTCCTTATTCATCACGATTTTTTAAGCTTGCATCAAATTAAACTAGTGATGCATCAAAGAATTTTTCTTCAATGAAATTTCATTATTGAAACATACTTATAGATTTGCTCAATGTTTGTTTTTGGTTAATAAAGGTTCGCCATGTTTGGATATTTTTCAATTAAAGGGATTTGATGTATTCATAATTTATATGTATGCCATGCTTTTGAATAAATATTTGTGATTAGTGTTTTTTGGGTTACTCATAAATGTTTTATAATCGACTAAATTTATGATCAGATCAAGTATGTACATATGATTGAGTGGGACTGTGCAATATCACAGGAAAAGTTAGTGTGATGTTTACAATTGCACATGTTTGTTGAGTACTTTAGTCATCACCACAGTGATGCTAAACTCTTATCTTGTAAGTGTTGTATGTTCTGAGTCATCTTAGTTTGATTTAACGATTAGAATAATATTTCTCACAAGTAGTTTTGGTTCACAAGTTTAAACAAGCATTAAGGTTATCTAAATGTTTCATATATATGTGAAATAATAGCCACCCACAGGTGACTACAATTCACATTATATTAGGTTGAACATATTTAGGATTATTGGAGTTTGTTAATACATTTTAGGACGTGAGTTTCCCATATGTGATTCTAGTTGTAGTATTTGACAGACGTAATGTTGAATTATGAGAATGTAGAATATCCACAAATATTTTTCATGTCTTACTTTGTTCCTTGATAGAGTTTTACCCACAGGAGAATCCTATTGAAGGTATGAAACTATTTTAAGCTTAATTGTCATTTATCTCTGTTATAACTTTCAGTTTTTGTTCTTATTAATTGTTGATTATGATTATTTTGTAGACTTTTAATTAATTGTCCAATTTTTGGAAGATAAAATTTGTTTATCACCTGATGTTGTTTTCGCGTTATTGCGTACATCTATCAATTGCATTATGAATCTCAATATGTGGATGTTTTCTCGAACATTCATTATTGAAATTGAGAGGCAATTATAGAGAAAGTGAAAATCATAAAGTATGACAAAGGTGGTGAATATTGTGAAAGGTATGAGAAAACAGGATAATATCCCAAATCTTTCACGTAATATCTCCAAAAGTTTGGAACTGTTGTTCAATACACAAGGCCAAATTATCCTTGGCATAATGGTGTATAACAAAAAGCAAAATCATACTTTTATGAAAATAGTTAGAAACATGATGAGTTATGCATAATTTCCACACATCTGTGAATGCATGTTCATTCTACAACTGTATGATTTAAATAGATTTCCGAATAAAGCAGTTTCAAAGACAAACTTTTGACTAGAAAGGTTGGAAACCTAGTTTAGATCACCTTTAAGTTATGGTTGTTCAGTTGGAGGTGAGGCTTACATTTCCAAGAATGAAAATTGGATTTGAAAACTATTATTGTTTTCGTTGGTTTTCCTAAATAATCCAAATGGTATTATTTAATGTTCTAACTGTAGTATGAGATTTGTTGAAACCAAAAATATAAATTCATTAGTGATGGCATCATCGGTGGGAGTTCGTGGATATATCTGTTCAAGAAGTCATGATAATCATCCTTTATTTAAGATTTCTACATATATTGTGAATCTTCTCATTGTCGGAATGTTAGATAATGAAATACCACAAATTGTTGATCCTATATTCCATAATAAAACTACCGCCAATAAAGAAATTTCCTGATAACAACATTTACTAGCATTAAGAAGGTCTCAAAAGAGATTGAAAGAAAGTTGTTCATGTTGTTTCAGTGATTTGCTTACAAGGATTTATTTCATTTTGATATGGAATGGCAAAGACTCGGTTTCTGGTTCACAAACTATTATGTGTATAATAATAATTTTGGTTAATGGATTGATGCTATGTGAGATAAAATCAATGGTTGAACGTCAAGTCCGGGATATTATTTAGTTGCCTGAACGACACAAAACAGTTGTGTGCAAGTGGGTCTTTCAGCCCTAGCATGACTGTAATAACATAACTAAATGATATAAAGCCCGAAGTGCAACCAAAGTTTTATTGAAATGATGCATTGATTATAACTAATTTTTTCTCTCGTGTCAAAGAAAGACTTATTCAGAATTATCATCGTATTATTAGTAGCTCAGTATGATTTAAGAGTTGCATTACTCAAATGTGAAAATAGCCTTTATTAATGATAAATTTTAGTCTACAATTTTTAGAAGTAAAAGTATGAAATTTAAGCAGCTTCCCATAATGGTATATTAAATTCAACAAAAATATAAATGTTTCAAGTTTTGGATGAAATTATTACAGATTTATGCATATACCTCAAGATCAGTGGGAGAAATACATACTCTCGGTCATGTATGTTAAGATATACTACCTACAAGTAGTGATCTTGACTTTATGCATATCTCTATATTTTTTGAAATAAAGGATATCAATGAAGCTTACCATGTGATAATACATATCATATGGATTACTAAAGCTCTCATATAAGGCATATATCGAATATTCGAAGAATTTTGAGATAATAACATATTTAATAGATTTTATTTCATGTTGGATAGAGGATATAAATTTAATCTTCATTACGTTTTAATTATGATATGAAACTTGTAACAAGTTGTTGATATGTTAACTATATGCCTTAAGAATCGAAGAACAAATTACGGGAAAACTATCAAGAATTTTGAGATATTATCTTAACTTTTATGTCTTACAATTAGTTAGCAAACCCAACTAGAGAGTTGATTGGGTTTTCAGTCTTCAGTTTTGTGGATGTATGGATTATATAAATGGATAATCCATTAATGCTAGTCCCACAATTGAGTTTGAATATTTATGACTGCGAGACTTAGAAACTTAAGGTTTGTCTCTACATTGCTGAAATTTATCGTCTTAGCTTCGCAGCATCAAAGCACGATATGATACAAAAGGAACAAAACACATGAACCTTGAGTATATATGCGTGAATTAAGAAATTCAGGGGCAATATTTGTTCATGTATCACTTAAGCACATTTCATTCGGATATGCACTTAATGAACAATTACGTTTTAAGATCTCTTAAGAAAATATTAAAATCTCAGGTCTATGGGAGTAATTGATTACTGAATTCAGCTAATTTATGTGCTTATTTTTGAACACTTATTGAGCTCTTATTAATGTATTCTGAATATATTTCTGTATCCATGTATAGTATATTTTTATGTGAATGGATGAATGTTTACGGAAATCGTCTTTCTTAAAGACATCACTGGACCATTATGATACTCCTATTTAAGGCCTAGTTGAGTGAGGTACTCATGTTGTGGTACATGGAAGGGAACATGTTGATAACAGGACAATGTGCCACCACTATGACTCGCATGAGTAGTTTGCTTGATCAAGGTATTACATTAACTACTAATGTATTATGTTTAGAAATTACGCGCGTCTTATGTTTCTTGAAATTAACCATTAATAGATTATCACATGGACCAGTGGGAGAATGTAAGATAATTTTTTATAGGATAATTATCTTTATTGGGCCCATGTGAGAATCTGGTTATACTTAGGATATTGCTAAATATCTTATCCATGATTTATATAAGGAGTTAGTATCCTATTTATGCTCTTCCTTTATGGACGGTCGAGATCTAATGTCTAATACTAGAACCCTAGGAACTCGGTCCTCTCTCTACCTATGAAAGGGAAACAATGATTGTATCTAAGGAATTACTCATTGTGCTTAAGGTCAAGAGAGAGAAACCACGACATCCACAAGGTATTACCGTTGTTCCAGATTGATTAATCACAGTCTAAGGATTACGCTATAAGGTATTTCTTATATACTATTCTTGCATATTTATTGTGTGATTATCATGAAGTTCACGATCCTAATTAAGTATTTATAAAATTAAATCTTATAAATTAATGCAGTTCTATCTAAATAATTTTGAATTAACCATCTCAAAAAATTTAATAAACATGA
Organism: Papaver somniferum; assembly: GCF_003573695.1. Taxonomy (NCBI): domain Eukaryota; kingdom Viridiplantae; phylum Streptophyta; class Magnoliopsida; order Ranunculales; family Papaveraceae; genus Papaver; species Papaver somniferum. Next base: position 7,186,081 of record NC_039365.1, on the reverse strand, counting down.
CGCCCTCGATGCGACCAAGTAGCTTGCATGTGGTATGCTAGCCAGATTCAATCGATTTATAAGCTTTTTGGATACACATTCAAAAATTGCATTTTAACTTCCGGAAACAAAAAAGTCAGAGATTAATTTGAGTACACATTTTCAAAATCACTTCTAAAAATCAAAAAGATAACTTTTTATGAAACAAAATGTTTTTGCTTCCAACTTTTCATTATGGTATCCAAACGCGATATTGCTCTCCAAGATTTTCAGTGTCGGTCAATTCTAGGTGGACCGGGCTTGTTAGCCACTTAAAGCCCAATAGTTTTCTCTTTTTCCTCTCTTCTCAATTACCACTACGACTGAGCTCATAAACGGTAGTCCTCCCTGATCAGAAGAAGAGAGAAATGTCAGTTTCACAACACAAAATTGCTCAAAAATATCTCAAACCCTAATTTCTTCTCCCGATCTCTATTTCAGGTAAAATTTCCGTTCTTTCTTACTATGAATTTCTATCTAAGATTTCAGTAAAGCTTGCCCTAAATCAAATTTCAATCCCTCTAGATTCCAGACACAAGCAGATTAGGTTTTCCCAATTTCTTTCATCATTTTTTTTTTCATTGAATTGATAAGAAGTCAGTGGATGTCATGTTGATGGTTGAAATTCACAGTGTAATTACGTGTAATTCAATGTCTGCTATGAACGAACAAATATTCAATTAGGTTTTCGCAATTAGTTTAATACATGATTGCAAATTTACTGACTGTAGGGCGAAGGAGAAGAACATGGCTATGGCTGATGTGATGAAGTCTTGTTTGGATTCTATTCGACAAGTAAGTTTGGGTAAATTTGTGTTTCTTTTGTGCTGGTATTTTGTGCCACATTGTATAAGATCCTTCAGTCATCTATTCATGTATATATCTGGATTATTTTTTATGTACATGCGATTGGATTGATTCGGCAACAAGTTTGAAGTTATTCAAGGTAGTAATTTCACTTGATGTTGATTAGATATCGGAGGAAGTAGAAGGTGCAGTAATTTACCTGGATGCTGGTTGCACAGAAGCCTTCCAGTTTATCGGAGCGGTTCCATTGTTATTGGAACTTGGAGCTTGTGCAGTTTGCAGTCTTGAAAACGCATCTGCTCTTGATGCTGTAAGTGACGTTTCATTTTTCTAAGTTATTGAAATTGAATCATTTGTATCCAAATGATTGCTTTTCCACTCTACTGAAGTGATTAGAGTGTATTTGTTATGCAAATAAGGTAGAAAGATGTTTTGGATGAAGTTGCAATTATTCTTGAGTTGTCTTTTCTTCTATTTTCTACCACAGCCAACATTTCAAGTTTCTCGGTAAGTTGGCTTTAGTTTTTTTAAGTTGGCTTTAGAGTGTCATTGTTGCGATGAATAGTCTGAAGTTTAAACCATGCCATATTAGAGTTAAAAGAGATGTTTTCTCTCGTTAGTATACATTATTATCCAGTTCTCTGCCTGAATGCCTGTCAAGCTTCTTCTAATATTAGGCACAGTCCCATCGTTGCAATTCGGAAATTCCTCATTGTAGGTCGTGTTAAATTCTTTTATTCCCGAAAAAATGTGTCTTTTTCCGCTCATTTTATAACAGGTTGATCATAACTCATAAGTGGGTTGGAGTCTTTGAGATTCGAGATGGTATTGGAGTATCAGTGTAAAATGACACTTTTCTGATTCATTGTTTCTGTTTAGGTGGTCGACTGGAACTTAAATGGCAAGAATGCAAAGAAAATGGTGGCCATTACATCACGTCTTTTAAGCGACGCGCATCGGTATATTCTTCGCTGCCTGAGCATGCATCAAGCTATTCTTCATTGCACCATCTTTACATCTATCTCAGAGGTGCCTTTTCAATTCTCCACCTGTTCAAGCTCCTTTAAAACTTGGCTTAGGTTTCTCGCCCTCGAATCACTTAAGTAACCCGTGTAAGAATGACGCGTCTGTCATTTGAATTGGTTTTGCATGGATTTGTAAACTCATCTCTAATCTTTTGATAGTTAAGTCTTTTTATTGATGTCATATTTTATCTTCTTCTTCTTCTTTTTTTTTTTTTTTTTTTTTTTTTTTTTCTTTTATGAACTTTAGGTAGCTCACTCAACATATCCTGACTCACCATTAGGACCAGATGCCTTTCGTGAATATGAATCCTTACTTCTCCAAGATTATGAGGAGCTTGTTAGAAAGTGTGAGATAGAGAAGAAAAGTTCATCTCGTCCCAGTGTCTTTGGACGATCAGAAGCAAGCATCCTCGGTGAAAATTTAGCATCAGAAGATGAAGGTTGGTCAAAATTTAGTCCGAGCGAAGAAGAAATCCCTCGTACACCAAGAGAAAATTTGGATGAACCAAACTCACTGGTTACCAAAAGAGACGGTTTGTTTCGAGTCGATATATCTGTCAACCACTTCCCTATGATTTTATGCCCTCTATCTCCGAGAGTGTTTGTCTTGCCTTCAGAGGGAACAATCGCAGAAGCATGCTTATCATCTGAACATGAAGATTCTCTTGGTCCTGGATTGCCTTCCATAAGTACTGGAGTGCCTTCTGATGGCGAGGACACTCCACCTGGAGCAATCCTTACCGCTCATCTACTTTACCATCTTGCTGCGAAGGTAGTGAGTTAGCTTTAATTTATTTGTTCTTATTTTAATTCATTTTCGGTAACTTATTAAAATGTGTAATTACGGATCTAAAATTGATTTATGCGGCTCATTCGTTTGGTGACCATAATCAATTGCAGGCCTGTAATCTATTACTTCGTAGGTTAATAAACAAAGCGTTACTCTGGGTAGCTATTAGCTATTATTAAATCTTAACCATAGCTTCTGCTTCTTACATGTAGATGGATTTGAAAATGGAGATATTTTCTCTAGGTGACTTGTCGAAAACCATTGGGAAGATTATGATGGACATGTCAAGTCTTTATGATGTTGGCAGACGAAAAAGATCAGCAGGTTTATTACTTATTGACCGTACGCTCGATTTGCTTACCCCATGCTGTCATGGTGACTCACTTGTTGATCGTATCTTCTCGTCTCTGCCTCGTAGGCAAAGATCATCATCTTCCTCTGTAAACCAAAACAAGCATGGCCCTGGCACGATACAACGTGCTCCACTAGATGCTCAGATACCACTTGGAAAACTTTACACCAAAGAAGAACCTGCCATTTGGCCGATAGAAGGAATTGAGGCTTTTTTAAGTGGTTGGAGTTCAAATGAACCTTCAAGTCCAATCCCTGTTCCTACTGATAGAAGCACAATTTCTGGCGAAACTTCTGCACAATCTGAAATTGGATCACCTAGTGGGTCGTTTGTAACGACTGAAAATCATCGTGGAGCAGAATATTTAGAAGCATTAATGGATAGAAAAACAAAAGATGCGGCAATACTGATAAAGAAATGGCTCCAGGAAACTATGCGCCAAGAAAAAGTGTCTGTCAATGTGAGAACTCGCACAAGCTTTCCAGCGGCATCAGATTTGCAGTCTATGGTGAAAGCTGTGGCAAAGGATCAGTCATCTTTATTGAGGAACAAAGGGATTATTCAACTAGCTATAGCTGCGGCATATTCCTTAAGTGAACCTCATACTTCTCATTGGGATGCATTTGTCAGTGCTGAGAAAATATTGAACGCAAGTTGTGGAGATACTAGCCAAACTCTTTCTGCTCAAATCCGGGATCTCATCAATACGAGTGTTTTGGTCAAAACGCCAGATCAGACAGAGCAGAATAAAGAATCTTCTCAGGGTCTTCTATCTTTCCGAGATGCTCTTCTCCTTGCAATCACGGGATATATCTTGGCTGGTGAAAATTTTCCGACAGCCGGGTCTGATGGTCCTTTTTCATGGGAAGAGGATCATTGTTTGAAGGAAGCTATAGTGGATGCACTACTTGAGAATCCATCTGGTGCTAGGTTGAAATTTTTCCATGGCATGGAGGAAGTTCTTGAAGCTAATTTAAACAAGCACAAGTCTGAAAAATCTAAAGAAGATTCTTCCAATCAGTCAGCATTGGAGGACTTCGATGATGATCAATGGGGTAACTGGGGTGATGAAGATGCAGAAAGTAACAACGAACAAGTGTACGGTGATATGCAACTCAAGTTGGAATTGCGTGATAGGGTGGATAATCTTTTCAAATTCTTTCACAAATTATCCAGTCTTAAAACGAAAAATGTAACACTCAGAAATGGACCACTGGGATTAGAAAGCAGCTATGGAGGGGATCCTTATATGGGCAAAGGATTGCTTTATAAACTTCTCACCATGGTTCTTGGCAAGTATGAAGTACCTGGATTGGAGTACCATTCATCTGCAGTCACAAGGCTTTTTAAAAGCGGATTTGGTAGATTTGGCCTTGGACAGGTATAATTTCTTTTAGGAAGCTTCTAATATTAGGCACAGTCGCATCTTTGCAATTCGAAAATTCCTCATTGTAGGTCGTGTTAAATTCTTTTATCTCCAAAAAAATGTGTCCTCTTCTGCTCATTTTATAACAGGTTGATCATAACTCATAAGTGGATTTGAGATTCGATATGGTATTGGAGTATCAGTGTAAAATGACACTTTTCTGGCTGGTATGGATGCTAAATTTTTAATTCAAATTCTGCAGGCAAAACCGAGTCTCGGTGACCAAAATGTTATTCTGGTTTTTGTAGTTGGTGGAATCAACTGTCACGAGGTTTGAAATTTTTTCTACTATTGAACTATTAAAATTAAACCACAGAATGCATATTTTTGTGTAGTAATTCTTGAGAAATTAGAACAATATATTAGGTTCTTTCGAACAGAATGAGTTAAATGATGATTTTGGCGTTTTTCTTTGTCTTACTGTCATTTAAGGTCCTTGAAGCGCGGGAAGCATTGTCACAGAGTGGAAGACCGGATGTTGAGTTGATCATCGGCGGTACGACTCTTTTAACTCCAAATGATATGCTTGATTTACTATTGGGATCCTAACTAAATTTAGTTCGTAGTGCTTACTAACATTCTCCGAGTAAAAAAGAAAATTGAGTTACTAGAAGTTTTGGATAGAAATTCAACAGTGTGTTTTTATATGCCTTACGCATTTGTCCTTGTAACAAATGTGATATAATATTTCATGCGTAAATAGAGTGAACAAAGGTTGGCTATCTTTAAACCTTTTATTACATGAATGTTACAGTTGAAATTAGCTTTTTGTAACGAGGGTGATCCAGCCCTTGGATCATCTCCATGGGTTGATAATTGAACTCTGTAATGAAATAAATACATAAGCTTGACCTTTTCTTTTTAAGATAGTAAAATACTCCCTCCGTCCCACTTCTAAGTGACCTATTTGATTTTAGATTTTGTCCCAATGATAAGTGACCTATATCACTAAACAATGAGATATTCCGGAATTATCCTTTTAGTTAATTATAAATAATATATGAAATATGTATAATTTGATAGGCATGTTTATATTCGTTACGTAGGTGTTTTAAAATGCTTTTCAATTGTATGAAATTTGCGAACATCCGTGGAGTATTTTGAGAGATAAACCATTTTTAAATTTCACTAGTTATTATTTATAAGGGTATAATTGTAAAAAATGATTAAAAATACTATTTTCCTTGCTTGCCTTAAAAATTGTGCAAATTTCAAATAGGTCACTTAGGAGTGGGACGGAGGGAGTAGTAAGTAACAATCATTATTTCTCCAAAGATTGAACCCTGCGAACTAGTTGCTTGAAAATAGATTCAGTTGACTATGCAAAAAAAAGCTTTGCCCAGACTGAAGCGTGTGATAATGGTAAGATGCAGACACAAAGTTAAAGCTAAGATTTGACGTGTTGAGCTGTTGTAGGATAGGTTGGCAATTTCGTTTGTGGTTTGCAACCTCCACAGTAAATCTAGTTTGATACTGCCTCAAGTAATTAGGATAGGATAGGTTTGGTAGCTCCTGGTTGTAGTTTGTAACATTTTTAGTAAATCAGGTTTGGTATTTGCCCCTAGCACCTAAATTTCACTATATCTAGTATCTCTGCAGGATGCAACTGCTTTTCTCAATCTTTTCTAAGGTCTACATACTTAGGTTCGTTTTCGTCATCGGCTCATTACTAGAGGTCCACATGTTTGTTCATTGTTTGGCGCTTTACCAGGTCTGGTCCAGAGTCTTACTTCGTTTGCATGATTGGGTCACTATAATCTTTGTTCGTGTACTAAACTTGGCTCACTGCAGTTCCATTAGGTGCAAAAGAAAAATGGTCAATCGTTGTCCAACGGGTTTAGTAAACATTTTGACTCCCGAAATTACACAAAAGATCTCACTTGTCAGTCTCTGTTACATGGTCTTTGTTATCCAACGGATTTAGAAAACATTTCGACTCCGTTTGGAAATTACCCAAAAGGTCTCACTTGTCAGCAGTCTCTGTTACATGGTCTATTCACTTGTCAGTCTCTGTTACATGGTCTATTTCGGGAAGGTATCTTCATTTTGAATGGTGACACTGGCACATGGTTACATTACATTAGAGAAAAACAATGTTCTTAAATAGGCGGTGGAATACAGTAGCTTGAGCCTTGATGGCTTAACCAACTTAGGAATTCCCCCATTCTGATTCTGAAAGCTGCTTGGCTTGATCTCGAAAATATCTCACTTAAACCGACATTTGCGAGCATTTTGTGGCCTTGCCTTTGTGTTGTCGTGGACATTGACAAAATGGCAAGGATGGGATGAGACTGAAAGTCACTTTAACGGCTTAACCTGATCCCGAAATATTGAATGTGAAAGAACAGTGTTCGTTTAGCTCGAGTGGGAGACTGCCGTTCACCATAAACATTAAACCGATCCTAGCTGGACTTGACACGTCATCATATGGCCACGCAGCTGGTTCATTTCCCTAGAGTTGAAGAGGTACTTGGTACTTAGAAATGAAAGCTTCTGCTGTTTCTGCCGTGTTTACTGCGTTTTGACTCTTTAGGCAAGGCGCGTAAAGTGTGAACGTGTACTTCTGTACTAATAAAAATATGGAATCAGTGAAGTTAATGTTGGGATTTCACAGTGGCTGGCTGCTGCTGCAAACAGCAGCTTAGAAGCAGTCAATGGCATCACCTGTGGCCCTTTGGGGATATCCCATTGTGAACATGAAATGCTTGTACTTATCCATGGGAGGTTAGTTTTAGATGTTAGGGTGGCAAATGCACTGTGAATTCTATAACAGATTTGGCCTTCCTAGAAGCTAGTTAGTGGCACACAGTTGCGTTCTTCAAACTATCCAACTTTACCACTTTGAGTATCCACAGTTGACCTTTAGTAATGAATTCTACCTAACCCATATCTTAATCCCCAAGTGAAATTTGGGAATTTCAGACTCTTTGAAGGGAAAATAAGATTTTAATGAGACCTGACAGAGTTAAAAGTCAGGCCAGTCAGGGTATTAACCTAGGTAGTTGAGGATTTTTTTCTTGGCTGTACCGCGTCTTTTCTTGTAATGTCGCTTTGTTTGCATTGAGTGGCATTCTAACGCTACCCTACCGTTTTCTGCGTTGGTTTTAACGGTTAGTCTAAATCCGTTTCACCAGTGCAAACCAACAAAGAGATTTTAAATAAAATTCTCTGAAATCGGCAACACAACTCAAAAATTATTAACAGCTAATTTGATACTGACCAGGGAAACAAATTTGATACAAAATAATGAAGCATTTCAGAACGAGACAAGAGTAGCCCCATCATATATGCATCTTAAATGAGTCTGGTTATAGACCCCCAGTAACGTCTAACGTGGGTTCAGAGAACCTCCCGAGTACCATAAATCGGTCGTAGGGACGCTGCTGTATGCATATATGACTGAATTTAACTCAGTTAGGTAGTTGTTGACAGTTTTTAAGTCCTGCTCGGCAAACCAAGTACATTTGGGGATGGAGCTTTAATAAGTCATTCTTGGGTGACAGTTTTCCACGCGGCTTTGCTAAACCCTGAAGTTCTAATTAGGTTTGATTAAGATTAAGCGTTTTTTCCATTCTTGATTTAACACTAATTACTAGATAATGAATGCCTAAAGGGCCATGGGATTAGTCCTCTAGATGATTAGTCATCATTCTGTAGTCACAGTATTGTCACTGTTGTTGAAAGTAGATCCACCAAAACATACATAAAATAAAGAAATGAGTCAAACATATATCAACTCTTACTTTGTAGTGTTTTTCATGTTCTTTCAAAATTTGTCTGATTCAGTACACTTGTATTGTCTTTCAAAACTAAAAAAAAGGCATGCGGCATGCATATTCATTTCATCTTACCTTTCCAATATGGATTCTAGAACACTGTCGAAAGAATTAACTGCTGATTAGATTAAAATCTCTAACTATCTATACGCAACAAGTTTACCATCCTGCGAGAGCAATTGCTTGCTATCTACAGTCTACACGTAGCAAGTTTATGCGAAAGAGGCATTCATGGAAAACCACAAAACACGGCCGAATGCCCGATTCTTTACGTTAGACACAAAAACGGAAAAGCCTATCTAACTTGAACAAACCCCACCTACAAATTCTCATCATACACTCTAGTTTGTAAACAATAAGGTTCTTCTACACTTCTACTTATTGGTATTAATTAATTAATTAACTAATCAAGGAAGGTATAGGTAGAAAAAATCGGTGACCAAGTTTTGTTTTCATTAGACATATTCTTTCTCTTTTCGAGTTTTGTGTGTATTTCCTTATCATCATCTCATCAGTCATCTCCGTTCTCCAATATCTCAAGTCTCAACTAATCACATTTACTACACACCATTGCACTATTCACATCTCCTCTCTTCTCTTCCCTGTATTAACTTTTCCTGTCAAATTCCCAACGACCCTCTTCCCACATTCATTTATTATAGTGGTGGTACTCTCACATGGCAGTAGTCATTACATCCTCCTCCCAGCAAAGAAAACAACAACAACAAACTTACATATACTATTCCCCCTATAGCTTGTAGATCTTACACCACAATGAAGAAAAACCTAGCAACAGAAACTTAACAACATTTCTATCTTCTAGTCTTTGTTTTCATTCTTTATTTTTCTTCCTTCTTTCTCTATAAAAATCTTCATCTTCTTCTCTTCATTCTACCACTACTACCCATCTCTACCTAGATATATAGATCTCTCCTGCAGTGACCACATCTCACAAACAACATTATTGCATAAAGTTATAAAGAGTTATACTTCAAGCAACAATCACAAGATTCACAACAGCAAGATCATAATCTAGCTCATCCATGGATACTTCTACTATGTTCTTAATCTTCTCTACTTCATTCATAACAGTGATAGTTTCTTACACAATTTGGTTCAATCTGATCAAACGTTCGTTAAAAGGTCCACGAGTATGGCCATTGTTGGGAAGCTTACCAGGTTTAATAGAAAACCATGATCGTTTACATGATTGGATTACTGAGAATCTACGTAAATGTGGTGGTACATATCAAACATGCATCTGTGCAGTGCCGTTTTTAGCTCGGAAACAAGGATTAGTAACGGTTACAAGCGATCCGAAGAATATAGAACATATTTTGAAGAGCCGGTTTGAGAATTATCCTAAAGGACCAACTTGGCAATCTGTGTTTCATGATCTACTTGGAGAAGGGATCTTCAATTCTGATGGTGATACATGGTTATTTCAGAGGAAAACAGCTGCATTAGAGTTCACTACACGTACACTCCGACAAGCTATGGCTCGGTGGCTAAATCAGACTATCAAATTCGGGTTCTGTCCGATTCTTAAAGCGGCTCAGCTCGAATGTAGACCAGTCGATCTTCAAGATCTTCTTCTCCGGCTAACGTTTGATAATATATGCGGGCTCATAGTCGGAAGAGATCCACAAACATTGACGGCTGGGTTACCGGAGAATCGGTTTGCTACGGCGTTCGATCGAGCTACTGAAGCCACACTTCAGCGTTTTGTGTTACCTAAAGTTGTTTGGCAGCTAAGGAAATGGCTCCGGCTCGGAATGGAAGTCACATTGAGTCAAAGCCTTGACCACATCGACGAATATCTATCCAACGTCATCAAGACACGTAAGCTGGAATTGCTGAGTAAGCCAGGAAGTGGGGCCACAGCTCAACATGACGATTTGCTATCAAGGTTTATGAAGAAGAAAGAATCCTACTCAGAGTCATTCCTCCAACACGTGGCACTCAATTTCATCCTAGCTGGACGTGACACGTCATCAGTTGCCCTTAGCTGGTTCTTTTGGTTGTGTATCCAAAACCCTAGAGTTGAAGAGAAGATCCTCAATGAAATCTGCACCGTTCTGATTGAGACACGTGGTGATGATACAACAAAATGGACGGATGAACCCTTGGGGTTTGAGGAGAATGACCGTCTGGTCTACTTGAAAGCAGCATTGTCTGAGACCCTCCGGCTATATCCTTCCGTTCCCGAGGACTCGAAACACGTAGCTGTCGACGACGTATTACCTGATGGCACATTTGTACCAGCAGGATCCGCGGTCACTTATTCGATATACTCCACCGGCCGGATGGAATCAACATGGGGTGAAGATTGTTTAGAGTTCAAGCCAGAGAGGTGGTTGTCTAAAGATGAGAAGCAATTTGAAGCAAAGGATCAATTCAGATTTGTATCCTTCAATGCTGGTCCAAGAATTTGCTTAGGGAAAGATTTGGCTTATTTACAGATGAAATCTGTTGCTGCAGCTGTATTGTTACGACACAAGCTCACAATAGCAGAAGGGCACAAAGTGGAACAGAAAATGTCATTGACTTTGTTCATGAAATATGGACTGAAAGTCAATGTGCATCGCAGAGATCTGACAGATGTCCCAGCACAGCTACGTGAAAAGGTGTGTTTATGACTTGCATAGTAGAGATGTTCTTATCAACTGCTGTTAAATGTTAACGGTTATAGTAAATGGTGTTGGGGGTATTGGTTTAATAGTTTTATTCACAGGGTTTTGATATATATATAAGATGAATACAAGGAGGTTGCTAGAATAATTAAACGTAAAGAGAAAGGGCTGAAGCTCGAGGCCGATTAGAGTTATAATAATTCTACGTATACCCCAAGTCGCTACTTCTTTCGTATACATCAATGTTCCTGCTTGTTGGTTCTCCTGAAACAACAATTTATAGATTTCTTATTGATATAATTTATTTTTTTCGAAGATAATTATTGGAATAATTATGATTCAGTCAGTTTAATTAACAGATTCCTATTTTTCTAGCAAATTTTTGTTATGGCATGCTTTCTATGCACATTTTTTGTCTCCCACATTTCCTGTTTCCGGAAACAAAGTTTCACCGGACCAGAGAATGGATGGGTATTTCATTGCATAGAGTATGTTCACGTTGCAATTGGCAAAAATGATAATTGAAATTATGGGATGCGGGATGCCACTTCAGTTGAGAGCACGAAAATAGAGAGACTAGGGCTGTCAATGGATACTCATTAACCGGAATCGGACCCGTTAGATTCGGGTCCGGGTCCCAAAGTTAGACCCATTAGCAATTTAGGACCCGACGGGCAATTATCCGATTGGACCCGAATATTAACGGGTCCAAACGGGTAATACCCGGCGGGTACCCGCGGGTAATGGGTACCCGGTTATTTATCTTTGTATTCATCTTTTAGCAAAATTATACTCCTTCCGTTCTTTTTTAATAGGCCAGTTTTGTTTTTAGCGAAATTTAAGGAAATTAAGAGAACTAATCATTGAAAGTGGTCCTCATGACACTTGTCAATAAAGGAAGTGAAGTGAAATGGTCTCCATGACACTTGTTAGCAAGAGAAGTAAAGTGAAGTGGTCCACACGACACTTGTCATCAAAAAAAGTTAAGAGAAAAGTGGTTCAAAAAATTAAAATAACATTTGATTTTCCAATTAGGAAACTGACCTATTTTTTTGAAACTTTTATTTATAGAAACTGGTCTATTAAAAAAGAACGGAGGGAATAGGTATTTTGCTAGTTTTGGTTTTGATTTTTTTTTCATTTTTCATTTTTTCCTTACATTTAATCTTTATTTAGTACTTTAATAGAGAAGTAATAATAAATTTTTATAAAAATAATTTAGATTCGAGTTAAGAAGAGAAAGAAATTAAGTTTTTAAGATTTTCTTTATAGTTTTTTTGATACCCAACGGGTACCCGGAACCGACGGGTACCCGGGACTTTAAACGGGTCCGGTTCCTAATGGTTCCGGATCTGGTGATACCCGGGAGGACCCGGACCCATTGACAACCCTAAAAGAGACCCATATTATCTTAAAGTCCACATTACATAAGGACCCAGAGCCAGAGTGATAGAAACTTCATTAGCATTTACTAGCAGTAACATTTAAGCAGCCTAAATATCTTTTCTACAGGTATTTGATAGTAGTAGATGTATAATGTCTCTGGACTGTGTTGTCCAACTTAACTTGTATTCAGCTCTAATTAGATTGTTATATTCACAAAAGTAATGGTATAAAATTCATTAATTGTACGAAAAATGGGTCATTTGTCCAAATATTTTTAAAACATGGTTCTAATGGACGATTAAAAATTAGTATGGGTGAAATGGACACTAAAAAATAGCAAGGATTAAACTGGATTCATCCTGGCTTAAACTTAAGAAATAGCGAGGATGAAACTGGATATGCATCCTGATGTAAATTAAAAATAAGAAAAAGTATTTAAAAATGGGTAGGATGAAACTATTTACATCGTGGTTACTTCTACAATTTTGTCCATTTAAACAATATCAAATTTTACATGTTTTTTTCACCCAGGAATTGTTGTTATTGGATTAATTGACCAATTTTGTGTTAATCGTATCGACAAATATATCAAAACTTTCGCCAGTGTATCGGGCGAAATTTAGCTACAGGTAAAGAAACATTTGTATAACCATTTTCCCATTTTGCTTGCAATCTCACAAAAATAAATCAACTTATAACTAGCCTCCATTAGGCCGGTAGATGGTGAAGTTCCGTAGCGTAAATAGTTATACAAAATGTCCTACAAAATAATCAACTCATAGCTAACTAACTTTCACTTGGACTCGTAAAAATAATTAGCGTCAAGCGCGTAAAATAATATCAACATAACAATGTCAATGAAACTCCCTCTTAAAGTTGTATTAACTTAAACCGTACGCACAAGATTGTCTTACATAATCAGGTAAGGTTTGCCAAAACTCTTATATATTAAACGTAGGTTTAGATGTTGATTTGAAAAAAAGAAAGTGAAGTAGCCAGGTAGGTTAGATGAATCTAATTAATAACAAGTTTAATTAGAAAATCAAATATAAAAGTCAGAGAAGAAGATACGAAATAGTTGAAGATAGTTAAGCAACATTATGGTACGTATTTATTAATGGATTCTTCCTGTCAAGTAGGTGTAATATGTTGTTGCGTGAGAATTAATATCATGCATACCCTTAAAAAGACACTACATATGTATTGGATTATGGGTACCCTTGGATTATACACATCTCATTATCATGCATTCATACCCTAAAATGACACTATTAAGTGAGTGTCTAATGTCTGACAAAACAAGTTACATCTCCATATCATACTTCAAATAGTATGACTGATACGTGAAGGTAGTAGTGATTGTAATAAACTACTGTATGAGTTTGTTGAGTATAAACAATGTTAATTAAACAACAAAATTTCAGGCAAGAGCATATGAAGGTAGATTTGAAGGATTACTCGTTCAAGTATGAATTTATTAGTTAGTACTATTCATCATCAATTCATAGCTGTGACTTTTGCAACTCAAGAACTTGACTGGTCGGATAACACTAGACGTCCGATCCATAAACTTATACAAGTGTATTGTTCATAATTTAGTACCCATGTCCGATCGGGACCATAAGTGGTTACTGACTGCTATATGAAGACTCGCTTTCGATACAGTTCCAGGCTGCCACACTAAACACTCTTTGCTATGGGAAGTACTCGGTACTCAAACCATATGAGCTTGCACTATCACATTGGTAAATTTGGGGTCACGGTTAACTGAACTAAATCAGAGTTGCCCGTGCAAGGACGTAAAGGACAAAGGATTTATTTCTACCATAAAAAATTTTGGACCCATATCAGCACTTAGCCGATTAATTAGTTGTGGGTAGAGTTCCAAGTGGGGGAATATTTTATTGTACGTGATAGGAGCATAAGGTAAGTGTCGACATATCTTTCTTATTGCTAGTTGTCAACGGGAAAACACAATTGTAAGGACAAACTGGGTCTCTCATGGATAGATAAAACAACATTTAAACTCAACAGGTAGAATTCAATTTAGATATCCCATCTTGCTTGTACTTTACCACAGATTTTGGATCATAGGGTAATTCTTGGGCTGCAAAGTAGAGTTTGAGTCACCATTGTAGATTTCATGATAACGATGCCGAACTTTGGACATAGGACTTATCCGGTGTCATGGGGCAAACTTCGCGTCATAACAATCATGGTTGGCTAACTGCACAAATTTTGGATTACGAAAACACATTATCGACTAAAATGCATATTTCAAACCACGATGTAAACTTTGCTTAATTAGGTCGCAATGGTAGTGTTAAGGCCGCTGTGTTGGGAAGAATTGGAATTACAATACAGATTTTAGGTTGCAGTCTAATTTATTGTCACAAGTCAATCTTTTAGCAACTTTGGGGTTACCATGTAGTTTTTGGTCTTAGTGGTAGATTTTAGGTCACGCGACAAAGAGAAAACAGAAAAAAAAAATGTTTTACCTAGCGAAATTTAGGTCACAGACTCACAGAGCAAATTGAACTGTGTTGCCACAAAATAATCGCAATGCAGATTGCGGAGTTTGAATCAGGAGATAAATTTTGAATCACTAGCTTTGAATTTGGATCATCACGTAAAACAGTTAATTGCACTAAATTCCTGTGAGAATGCAACGGTTGGTGAAAAAATCATCAATGGAACTTCCTAACTGAGTTATAAACTTAAACCGTACGCGGAAGCTTGTCTTGCGGGTTCATACCAAAAACTTTTATATACTAAAAGTAGGCTTAGATGTCGATTTGAAAAAAAAAGTGCAGTAGGTAGCTAGGTAAATCCAATAAACGACAAGTTTAATGGAGATGTTTTAATAGTATATATCAGATTTACAAGTCACAGAAGAAGATACGAAATGGTTGAAGATTGTTAAGCAACATTATGGTACGTATTTATTAAAAGAATCATCCTGTCAAGTAGGTGTAATATGTTGTTGCGTGAGAATTAATATCAAGTTATCAACATTTCATTATCATGCAGCATACTCTTAAAAAGACACTAAAATGTATTGGATTATTACACACATCTCATTATCATGCATTCATATACCCTTAAATTAGGTTACATCTCTCTATCATGCTTCAAATAGCATACATGACTGATACGTGAAGGTAGTAGTGTCTGTAATCAAACTATGGATTTGTTGAGTATAATTAATATTAATCTAGGTAGATTTGAAAGACCTAATAGCGCATTTGGATACACGTCCAAAATAACTCCTAGAAACAAAAAAGATAATCAACTTTTTCTAAACTAAACTATCTTTACTTCTGCGTAATAAGGGTATTAGTAGTTGGTACTACTCATCATAATTTCATAGCCACGGCTTTTGTAACTCAAGAACTTAACTTGTCGGATAACACTAGTCGTCCGATATCAGTGTACTGTTTGGAACCCAGCTGCCTGGTATTACTTATTTTGATGAAAAGAAAAGGACATGCTTGCACAATGTAGTACTGCTACTACTTTTAAGCACCCATGTTAGATCGGGTCCATAAGTGGCGACTAGCTGTGTTACATGAAGACTCGCTTTCGGTACAGCTCCGAGCTGCCACACTAAACACTCTTTTGCCATGGGGATTACTCGTACTCGTATCATATGAGATTGCACTATCGTATTGGTAGATTTGGGTCACTTGGTAAAGTTTGTCACATTAGTAATTTCTCAGTTATGGTATAGATTTTAAGTCTCTATTTGGATATGTAATTAACACTTGCTTTATACCATGTGTGGTTAGTATAAGACTAAGTTTTATCGGGTAGATTTCCCAAAAAGTGTTGCGGTTTAAAAAAAAAAGTGTTATTTATTTATTGACACTAGTTCTCTCTCCAAACATTTGCTCGCAGTTGAACTAGCAGCGAGATAGTAGCGTTGAATGATTCAGCGTTCCAAAAATGACCTTTTCGTTGAATGGTTCAGCGCTGGAAGAATATTCCAGGGTATCTGTGCTAAACCAATCAGTGCTGAAAGTTTACGTTGTTCAGTTCAGCGCCGTCCTCTAGCGCTGAACTGAACAACACTTGACCTTTTTTTTCCTACACCAACCTTACACCACCAACGGATTCGTTTTTTTTTCCTACACCTAGTTTACACCACCAATGGCTATGTTTTCAAATTTTGAATTGTGAAATGTTTGATAATTTGTTCCGATAGTTGTTTGTTTCAAAATTTGAAAATTTACGAAACTAAGGAATTCTTTTATTACATTGCAAAACAAGGTTACTATGTTTTTTGAAGAAATTAAAAAAGTACGTTGAAATCAAAATTCTACTTCTAAAAATTAAAAAAGTACGTTGAAATTGAAATTCTACTTCTAAAAATTAAAAAAATACATTGAAATTAAAATTCTACTTCTAATTAAAACTTAAAAATGAACTTCTAAATAACTTAATTTAGGGGATACGTGGTAATCCATTACGGACCAAAATCTCGTTCTTCCATAATTTGTAGAGAGGTTTCTCCCATTCCTCTACTTCATTCATGTTTTGGCGTAGGATCTTCATTCATGTTTTGGCGTAGGATCTTCAAGCCAGCTTCTCTATGTTGTGTTTGTGCCAAGATTGTAGAGTTTTCCATGTGTTTTTAAGGTACTCTTCCTCGGTTTCATACTTGGCAACCCTTTGTGCTTGCGATTTTTCAAGAAGTTCGATGAGCTTATCCATTTTGTCATCTGCTCTCTGCGATGCTTTAGCCTCACGAGACCTTTTATTTGAATTATCTCTCCCTGCACCTCTAACATCATCTGTTTGTTCGAAATAACGTCTTCTACGAGATATGTCTGAGATTTCAGAACCAGGAGTAGAATGATGAGCTACCAAACATTGTCATATCCTCCAAATCATCGTCCATAGTTACTGGAGCGGAAGTATCAGCTTCATTGTCTTGAGTAGGTTCAGTGTGTTGAGTAGGTTCATCATTATTATTCACCTCTGAATTGTAATCCGGTTGATAGGTCTTCAGGAGCTTGAAAACCGATTCATGTTTCCAAGGTATCTTAACTTCTGCTTCATAATTTTGTTTTCCATGATAACACTATATAAAGAAAAAAAAATGTATTAGAGAATGCAAGAAAGAAAAAAATTTAGAGAAAGAAAGAAAGAGATCAAAATGGTAAAAAAAAAAACATCAATTTTTTTTTCAGGTACTTAATTACATAATCTTGGACTGTCAATCCCATATGTCTGTTTCAGAAGTAGGGTCCAACGTGTGAGACATATCTTCTCACTTAGGATCTCAACGTGTTACACCTGATTGCAATGACTTTTTGTCCCTCTCTCCACCATTAGCAAATCTTTTAATGAACTCTTCCATAATCTTCGCCCAAAATGTTGAACCTTTTTTTATCTTTTCCTCTAATCGGATCGTTGCTTGTTATAATCTAACCTAAAATTAGTGCCTCATCCTATTTTGTATTAAACGATGCCATAATTTTGTATGAACAAAATAGGTGAAGAAGAAGAAAATCAATGAAGAGGAGAATCAATTGATTTTGGTGTGAGGGATGAAGGAGAAGTAGTTCTCTATTTATAGGGTTGCCTAAAAATATAATTGTTGATATTTCAAACGTCCAGTGAATCAGAATCGTAGAGATCTAACGTTCATTTTTGATATGACGGCTGAAATTAAACAGCGCCAAATGGTTTAGCACCCAATGTTGAACGGTACATTGCTGAGCCTTACAACCGTCGAAAATAAAGGCTATTTTCTCATCTTACGACTGTTAGGCAAAGCATTATTTGGTTCAGCGTTAGGAGCTATTTGAGTATCATAAACAATGTTAGTCTCGCTTTCATCCAACAACGCATCGGCAAATTCATTTCTTTGGTGATGTTGTTGACGATCTTGTGATGTAGTAGCTCCATCTTCACGCCTGGGATGGTAATATTCTTCTGGATTGTTTGAAGGCCAATGTGTATATGTACCACCCAATGAAAGATCTTCTGGATTATTTGGTTGTTGGTAAAAGATAGATGGTATTGAAGAAAAAGAAGATCTGCCAGATGAGGAACATGAAGTTGTAGCTCTTCGGTATGTCTCATTCCATACGACTTGACAAGCTCCAAGATCGAATGAGTATTTCCGTGCCATATACTTGTAGAAATCCTCCTACATGTATAAAGTATAGAGATTTAGTTAAATATTCAAGAAACTTAAGATGAAAATGCAAACAAATGTAAATGTATTTATCAATGTCAAACTCATCTGGGAAAAGTCAAACAGACAAGGTACTTCTGGAACTGGTATTTGTTGTTCTACGCCGGCTTCATTGGAAACTGATAATCTGAAATCTATCTCCGACAGTTGTGACATAGGCTTAGTCTGTGTGCCATAAGTTTATGTCTGCGACATCATGTTAGGAGGCGGATGATTAGGAAACAAATGGCGAGGAACAAATGTGCTACCCAATGATATCTCATTGATATTTTGTGCATGGTATGACTCAGTGAGATAAGGTTCAATACTCTTCTTCTTCCACCAACTGTTACATTGATCCCCGTGACTGCATAATAGTCGATGCCTATATCTACATTCCCTCTGTCCACAACTGATTGCAAATTTGGAGGATTTGCTGGGACTATAACCTCACATACTATCCGCCTCTGGAATCTCTCAGCCAAGTAACAACTAACTCTTGTGTTTTTATCCAGGTCAAAAACACAACTCTCCCTCTGGATAATTGTAGTGCAAGCTCATAATGCTCTCCCCTAGAAACTCACTATCTAACCATGGTTTCCAAATACATGATGCACTTGTTCTAGTGTCAATATGTGTTCTTGCGCTTTTAATAGAGTGTTTCCTCGTATCCCTTTGGCCTCCTCCATGTCCTCTCTTCCTTGATATAATGTTAGTCTTCTTGAAGAGACAAATCTTTGGGAAAACATCATAATGTCCTTCCGGTGTCTGAAAAAGCAAGGGTTTCATGTTGCATAAGTAATAATAGTACCAATACTCAACTACCATAACCATGCCAGATATATCCTTACGGTTGGTTGACCATTCATCAAGAAATTTATAAGGATTACCTAACGAAGCTATACCCCAATCATATTCTCCAACTCTATCTAAATTATTCAACAATAGAACCCAACGTTTATCTACTCTTCCACTAGAATCCGCACGAATTAAATGGCCAAAACACCAAAGAAATAATGCTCATGTCAATGTATTTTCCTGGTTTTCTCTACTTTTAATGTATCTTTTCAAGATAGCCAATGATATTGAATTTTTCTTAGAGTCCCATGCACCGTGATTTTTGATATTCAAAAAATATAAATCATCCAGAGCAGGATATGTTAGATCACTACCCAACGACGGCATAACTACTGGTCGTTTATTAGGGTCACCAGTGGGAATTCCAGTTAAAATGTATTAATCTAAAGGAAGGATTCCAATTTCAAACTTCTGAAAATGAAAGCTCTTTGTTTTTTCCCACCATCTCTCAGCTAATGGATTCAACTAAGCCTCAATCCCCATTGGCGAAATTAAACTCAAAAACAGAAATCGTTGTGCTATCCGATTATGGTGCACTACAATTTTTATAAAACACTTCAACCTATTTCAAACTACTTCTAAAGTTTACGTTGCGAGGATATTTCGGAACATCTTGACATACATGTTTATCAATATTCTTTGACGATACTCTATCCAAACTGAAAAAGCGGGGGTCTAACAACCACACCAAATATTTCGCTTAGCAATCTGTGTGGACTAACTCCAATATGCTTTCAAGAGAATCAACTAGACAGTCAGACAGACTCAATCTTAAGAAAAGTATATCAAAGAGTTATATCTCAATTTCTCAATTAAATATACAATCAAACAAATAGGAATTTGCGAGCCCGATTGAATATACGAAATAACTTGTACGGTATGAAAAACCAATATCCAAGTGTCAATCAATTTAATCAACAACCAAAGGTTGGATTCACAATTGATTGAACTTAAGCACAACCTTTGATATTTCAATTATATAAACAAATATAATGCGGAAAAGAAATAACATACTCCCTACGTTCCTTTTTAATAGGCTGGTTTTGTTTTTATAGAAATTTAAGGAAATTAAGAGAACTAATCATTGAAAGTGGCCCTCATTACACTTGTCAATAAAAGAAGTGAAGTGAAATGGTCCCCCGTGACACTTGTCAGCAAAAGAAGTAAAGTGAAATGGTCCACATGACACTTGTCATCAAAAGATGTTAAGAGAAAAGTGGTCCTAGAAAATTAAAGTAACATTTGACTTTCCCAATTAGGAAACCAGCCTAATTTTTTGAAACATTTATTTATAAAAACTAGCCTATTAAAAAGGAATAGAGGGAGTAGATACCAGAAGTTTTGTTAAAGAGGAAACCGCAAATACAGAAAAACCTCGGGACCTAGTCCAGATTTAAACACCACATTGTATTAAGCCGCTACAGACACTACCCTACTCCAAGTTAACTTCGGTCTGGAATGTAGTTGAGACCTAACCAATCTCACACTGATCAAGGAACAGTTGCGCTCCTTACGTTTCTGAATCCCAGCAGGACTCTACGCACTTGATTCCCTTAACTGATCTCACCCACAACTAAGAGTTGCTACAACCAAAAGTCAAAGACTTGATAAACCAATCTGTCTCACATAGAAAAGTCTATTGAATAGATAAATATATCTCCCCACAGATAAACCTATGTGTTATGTTCCATCTTTAGATAAATCAAGGTGAACATGAACCAATTGATTATACCGAACTTATATTCCCGAAAAACAGCCTAGAAATATCAATCACCTCACAATAATCTTAATTGTATGGTAGAGAAACAAGATATTGTGGAATCATAAACGATGAGACGGAGATGTTTGTGACTACTTTTTATCTTGCTTATCGAAGATTAAATCTCGAGCAAATCTTAGAGAAGATAGTAATCAATCACGATAGAAAACAACAAGATCAGAACACGCAACTACAAAGAAAATAGTTGGGTCTGGATTCACAATCCGAATGAAGTCTTCAAGTCATTAACCTACAGGGTTTTAGAAAAAACCTAAGGTTAAAGGATAATCGACTTTAGTCGCAATTAGTATCACACAGGAGGTGTGGGGATTAGGTTCCCCAGTTGCTAGAGTTCTCCTTTATATAGTCTTTAAATCAGGGTTTGCAATCAATGTTACCTTGGTAACAAAGCATTCAATATTCACCATTATATGAAAATCTGATTAGACTCAAGATAATATCTTTCAACTGTTAGATCGGAATTAGCTTGTTACACACAAATGAAAAGTGAGTTCATTTAGATATGAGTAACTATACCTAAACGTGTACACCTTTGTTGTCTCAACAATAGTTAACCGAGGTTAGCCATATGAATACTTTCATATCAACCTAATTCATCTTAACCATAACTAGTTCAAATGACTCAAATGACTAGTTATAGAGTTGTTCAATTGTTTATATTCTCATAGAAGTATACAAGACACAATTGAAGCAAAATCGATTTATATTCACTCGAATCAAGTCATGAACATTATAGCCATGGTTTGCAAAATATTGCATTCCTTATTATATAAATGTATTAGTTCATGAACAAACCGATTTTAGAACATAATCCACTCAAGTATGCAAACGGATGCGCATACCTTAGTGGCCGGACTAAGTTTGGGTTCGCCAGTATGCGAACGGGTACTCATACCACCAAACTCAGTAAAGTCCCGGAATTTGAACCTCACGCCAGTACGTGTACCGGCATGCTTACTTATTTCCTGGACCTCTACTAAACCAATCAGTACGCATACTGGTATGCATACCATGGTTCACGGACTTGGATCACACATATGCAAGTACGCATTCTAAACTCTCATTTAAACCATTGAAACATTCCCGGAAGACGACAATAGCTGTCTCACACATACTATTATCTTCAATGCAATTTTCTAGTGATTGAATGACCAATATGAAACATTCCGAGTCTACATCAAATGACTGTCTCACACAAATCATGTAAGATGTTAACAAGCGATTTTCACATGATCATCTTTTGACTTTCATCAAGAATATAAGATGAACTTGGTTAAAGCGAAAGCTTACCAACACATATTTCGAGAAATATGTAAGCGAGATACACTCAACTCGAAATATCAAATGTTCATAATTCAAGTATATATATCTATACGACTTTTGTCTCAAATAGGAGATAGAGTAGATAGACTTTTGAGTCATAAATGAGTTCAAGTCTCCACATATCTTTTGTTGGTGAAGTTCCACAAGATCTCCTTAGTAGTTCTTTGTTTTCAATCGATGAATGCCGTGAAGTCTAATGCTCAACTACACTTACTATCCTAATCCGAGACTTAGCTATAAGTAGACTTAGAAATCAAGATTTATAGTTTTGGCAACTAAACTTGACAAACAAGCTTGAGATAGCAACCCTTGCGAGTTCGACCGAGCAGTGCTCTAACACAAATGATCAATCTATTCATCCATACTCATGTTACAATCAATAAAAAAAACATGAAAAAATATCAATCACTAATTTTCATACAAATTTACCTACAAATTTTCATCACAAATAATCATACAAATTTACCTACAAACTATTCATACAAATTATCATTCATTTTCATCACAACTAATCAAAATTTCATTTTTTTTTTATCAAATAATCAAATTAAACTCCAAAAATTCTAAAAATCAATTTCAATCGCATATCATCTAAACATCAATTTCAATCATGTATTGTAATACATATGAATCATCAATTTCATCAAATTTTCATCATAATCAAAAATCAAAAAAAAGAAAACTAAAATTTTAAATTCTTACCTCATTCAATTTCGTGGACGGAATCGAATGAAAATACTCTCAAACGATCACAAATTCGATGTAGAACAAACCCACGGAAGGAATTGAGAAAAAATCTCTAGACTTGTTGATTGAGAACATGCATTTTCGGGAGAGTTATGGAGAGAAATGATTAATGGGGGAAGAAATGAGGAACATCGATCTTATGTTGAAGGAAAGACGATTTTCCTAGCGCTGAATGGTTCTGCGCTGGCGCTGCATGAAATAACACGGTCAACTTGGTTGATTGGTCAAGCGATATTCCATCCGACGCCAGGTTTTTACGTTGTTCAATTCAGCGTCCAGCGCTATTTTATTCTGCGACTAGCATGCTAGATTAGCACTTCCATAGGACTTACGAAGTTGTCCTAACTGACGTGGACTGCTAATCTAAATACTAGATTAGCACACCATAGAACTTAGCCTAAGCAGTAGTCTCTTAACGTAATAATGTTGGGGTTTGATAATACAATGTGAATCTGACTGATTTTTTGGGATCATAGACTCGCAGACTCACTACATATACTCTGGATTATAAGGCAGGTTTTTGAGTAACTGGATATAAGCCACAATTACATGGCCATATCCGGGTCATGTGGCCGCTAAGTAGATTGCATATAGCAAATTGGCTCTTGTTGTGGATTTTTTCGTGCCACGAGGTAAGTTTTGTGTTGCTTGGGGTTACAGATATCTTTCGACTCCAATCAGATATGTGCTGATCATGGAGTCATTTACAGATGATACCAGAGAAAAATAAAATGGTAAATGATCTAACATCTGATCCAAGTTCAGCCAAACAAACATGATGTAAATTGAAATTATCTCGTAAAGGACATACGGACAAAGGATTTTATTTCCACAATCAAAATTTTGGTCCCAACTCAAAAGTACTGGTCTATAGCCGATTTATTAGGTGTGGGCAAAACTCCAAGTGGGGGAATATTTTATCAGTACATGAAGTTAAGCGAGAGATATCCCATTAGTTGTCAACGTGAAAACACAAAATATGTAAGGACATGCTCGTCTCTCATGGATAGATAAAACATTTAACTCCAACACATAGAATTCAATTCTAGTCATCCCAACTTGCTTGTACTTTTTTTACTCACTGAATCTTGATCTTCTGAATTGTTCATGCAGATCACAAGTTGGCAAAAGCAACTTTTCAAGTGTGTAGAAAAGATAGCCCATCCAAAATTCCATTGCAAGCTTGGAAATCACAGGTGAAGAAAGGATTCCAAAACTTTTAACAATGCCTTGTGATTTGTAATGTTTTCTTTAACAAGATGCTGTACACACACTTGTAGAGTGTACATGAGAGATTGGTTTGTTCAAGAAGACATTAAAGGCGAGAACTTTAAGACCTAATTTTTCATGCTGCATTCAAAAAAACAGCCTTGATTTTGAAAGCTACAAGTCATTTCTAGTTGGTACATTTCCAGTTGGTACGATTAATTGGTATCGCATTATTGGGGCCTCCAACATAACTCAAAAGATAACATTTCGTCATAAATGAAATTGCGGAAACTACATTCATGGCACTTTCGCTGCCACAGCATTTGGGAAATGCATTGACATCGTTTTCTCTCAGGAGCCTACCAGGGCTGTACAGAGATTTATCTTTTAGAGGCAAGCAAGCAAAGGTGTGACAAGAAAACTATAATATGGAAAGATTCCTAAAGCATTACCACAGTAAATAGGTTTCATGGGGTACAATCAACAAAACAGTCACTAAAAACTAGAAATGCATGATAATCAAAATTAAGTTGTAACCTCTAAACAAGGCTTGCACCCCACCCAGAAGCTGAAACCTTGAGCTTCATGCATATCAACAAAAGAGACATTTGTTTTTTTCATTTTTACCATAGGCTATGTAACTTTGATTCTCTTTTGATCTGACCAAGATTTCCCTTCCATGAGCTTTTAGATTCTACTGCGGTTTACTCAGTCATTTTTTTCTTTCTCATTTTCTACAGGTTTGCATCTTAGCTTCACCAGCTTTTACTTTATCTTCTAGTCAAGAATCTTTTCACCAGTAGCAAACAAGTTCCATACTAGTGTGCCCACGAGGTACAATACGACGGCCACCTTAAAGACATCATCCCATGAACCTAGAAAATTTTGAGATAGAGAATTTACGGTTAATCAACACATGACAGAAAAAAGATCAGAGAAAGAGATTTGGAGTTGGGTCTATGGATTTCACCTTTTTGGAGAATGTATCCTGTCGCAGCAGTGCCAAAGACTCCAGCAAGGACTCCAGCAGTATTTGATAAGCCTAACAGTACCCCCTGTTTTCTCACCAATGTATATTCACAATTGCAGTTAGAAACCACTTTCAGTTCACACAAGAAGGAATAAAATGATGTGTATATGTTTTTTTTTCTCTCCAACTTATGCTGCTTCACTGACTAAATATTGCATATTTGCAGGTTACAATATGGGTTATTGCGAGTGGCCTGACATATCAACATTGCATATTTGCTACATAATCAATGAAATAAAATAAGGGTTTGTGCGGGTGATCATCTTGATTAAGCAGAGAAGCAATGGTGTATTAATTGATGCTTAATTTTACTATTTTCTGAAAACTGAGTGTTGTTTCTACTGAATAAAATAGTAGAATATTACGCAAACAGAGGATATAAACCAACTTACAGAGTAACGTGGCCCAATATCTTGGTGATTTGAATAGAGGCCAGACTGTGAGAAGGCATCAGCCCCCTGTGACAAACCAAAAAAACATAAGACCTTGAGAAGACAAACTTATCACAAATATTCAGATTCAATAAGACTCCGAAATATTGCAAAGAGCAAAGGCTAAGTTCTTATGTTTTAGCCTTTATGCATGCCAACTTGCATCATTCTGCTTATTGTATCCTTAGATTTGAGTGAATATTTAGAATTTGAATCTGTCTCACATATTCAGGGTTGATAACCACAATAGGATATATCATATATGCAGTTTCAGCAAAAACTTGGACAGATTTTCTTCTTCAAACAGTTGCAAATTCAAGAATTACATCTAAGAAAGGTAAGAATTGCATCTAATAAACTATTAAACAATGTATATGGAGAACTTTAAGGCTCTAACCTGACTGCACGCCATGCATAAAACTGCCATGGCTGGAGTACGGACTTTGCTCAGCTGTGAGAGAAAGAAGGCTGGGCCTAGAAACCCAATGGATTGCATGATCTGTAGCATAAAAGGTTTAAAGAGAGAAGAGTTATGCTCCAGGAAAATTCATTATCCTTTGAAGATCTTTCACGTTCCCGTAATTTAAAGGAAATTCTACCATGAATTTACTTACTCTCTGTCTTTACCTAAGTTCGGCTATTGGCTTCTATCGTACATTGATATTTTAAGCAATTGAGAAAAGGTAAAAACGCATGCGAAAAAAGAAAAGATGCCAGTAACGGGTATAATTATCTAGGCTTAACAAACACCAGTGATTCTTACCTTATAGTCTAACTAGAGTTTCTGTGTTAATTGTTGGAACATCAGTGGTTCTTACCTTACGGACATTAGTTATGGAAACACCTCTGCTCACAAGTGTGTCCGCAATCCACCCTCCTATATTTGCAAACACCGCCATGGTTAACCATGGTAAAACACAGAACAGTCCAGATTCAGCAAGATTGAACTTCAACACCTGAGGAAAGTGGATCCAATATAAGATATGGTTAAGGTTACTGCATTTGTAAACTCTTAAAAATGTAAATGGATATTTTTGTAAATATCTGTTTCTATAAGTAACGTATATTACGGTTTTAAGCAACTTATACTAATTAAAAACTAAACAATAGCATTCACACTAGAAAATAACTATCCTGGATTCTTTGAGAACTTAAGTACCTGATTGTAGTACGTAGGCATCCATGTGAGAAGAATAAAAGTTCCCCAATTATGGCAAAAGTGGGAGATAATTAAAGCCCAAACAGGTCCCTTCGATAAAATCAATTTCCAGGGTATCTCTTTGACAGGTTCCTTTGATACACTTCCTCCCATGATAAGCTTCATTTCTTCTGCTGAAAGGTCTGGATCTTCTTTCGGTGTGCTGTATGCCTATTAAGAAACAAATTTATAAAGAAATTATAGCTAGTTAGTTACTATGTATTTTATTTATTATGACTGGTAAAAGATATTGACAAGCATATTTCATTAGAGACTAAAGCATACGTCGCAGAGAAGATGCTACAGGATAGTTATTTAGTCTTTGACAGAAATGAATAAGCAAGATAGTAACCTTTGCTCATATCTATTCTCAATCTTGCATTTATTAAACTCACGTCAGAGATGAAAACCAAAATCCCTATTAATTAAAGAAATCAATCAATACTATCAAGAAAAAAGAGCATCTGGCAAATCTTAAGAAGAAGGAAACAGAAATTGCTAGAAGCAGTTCTTCAGGCAGCCAAAGGAACAGCACCAAGTTATAAAACCACCATGACTCAATTTTTCAGAAAGTATGGGTTTAAGTGCTTTCATATCGTTAAAATGCAAAATTGCAACTAGTGCAGCCTGGATGCTTTGCTATTGTAAGAGACCACACAAACTTGGTAGATCACTTCTCTGTCTTATCATACTTAGGAAGGGAGAAGAGAGAATAAGACGATGTGGGCTGGGTGGCAGCCTATACTATGTCCTGCTTATTAAAATAAAGGTAAGAAGGAGTAGCTGCTTACTTTTTTCAGCCACAACACAAACCAGATACTTCCAAGTGAACCAAAAGTGTAAAACACAGAAGGCCATCCAAATTTCTGGATCAACATCGGGGAAAATCCCAAGCCTGTCACTGATCCAAGGTACATGCCACTATATACCAGTGCAAGAGATCTGCTTCTCTCATTTACTGGAATCCACTTCGAAAGAATGTTATTCATAGCAGGCATAGCAACACCCTGAATGGATAAATAATCATTTGTTAGATAATACTCCTGTTTCCAAGGGACATAAACTCCAAATGCAATATACGGAACTCTAAATTCAGGAAAATTCATACTAGCAATTGAATGAAATATACAGTAGTCACTCATTCAGCCACATCAATAGCAAGTCATTATTCAAATTGTCGTACACATCAAAGAGAAATACGGTTGACAGGTCTTCATGTTACTAAGGTGTTAATATAGATATTAATAGTGCAATATCCAGGCTGACTGTGTTGACAATGTCAGAGAATTGCAATATTTCAACAACATGATTACCTAAGGGAGGATTTGAATAACAACAGAGATTCTCTTTTAATAACATCTTTCTTCTCATGAGTCAGATGTGATAGATTGTTTGCTCTAACTCATACTTGGTTAAATATATTTTCCATCACCTACAACCATGTAAAGTTTTCAGATAACTGTTTTTCCAATGGCTTGAGGCCTTTAAATATGTGGCTAACGATGTTAGAAGCAAACTTTTGTACAGGCATGGACTATGACATAACACCTCAAACAAGTACAGTTGATGAACTTATCAAGGGGTCCTTGCAGAGCATCGTCAGATATTATGAATGTTACCGAAAATAAATAATTAACAAAGAAATAGTGGTTATAACCAACCTCACCAATCCCCATAAAAGCACGCATCATAAGTAGGAAAGGTAATCCAAGCCTTGCAGCTATAGGTGTTAGAACTGTTGCAAGAGACCACCAAACCACCCCAAAACCAAGAACACGTTTGCCACCAATTTTATCCGCCCATATGCCTCCAATAATCTATTCAAGGAAATGAAACATAAGAAGAAAACATCAAAAGTTAGAAAGAGAGTACAATTAAGCATAATTTAAAGGACTGAGCCCACAATCTGAATTACCTTAGCTATAAAACACAATTAAATGCACTTTAAACTTAGTATCAGCGTCAAGACAGACGTTCTAAGCATTTCAGACTAAACATATTTCATACTGCAGTGCAGGAATCAATTTGAATTTCCAAGCCATACCTGAGTGAGTAAATATCCCCAGAAAAAGGATGACTGGATGAGACCAACAGTAGCAGGATTCCAGTTGAACTCCGCTGCCATTGGTAGTATGGCAATGCTCATGTTCACCTGCCACAGTCATTGGAGTTACAAAAGAGATAAGAAGAGCTTCTAGTGGAGATAAGCACCTCTCATTTGGAAAATATGTTTTATAGAGGTTTAAAGACTATTAAGACTACATACAAGAGAGAAAATCAACAAATATTACCCTGTCCATGTTGCAGAGAAGAAACGCTGTAAAACAAAGCAGTACAATCACCCAGCGCTTTGGCAACTGCCACCAAGGAGATGATGAAACCTGTGTACTCTCTCCTACTATAGCGATTTCATTTGAAGCTTCTGAAGCACTCAGTGGATCAAAGTTTGGTCCCTTTATGTCATTTGGATAGCTAGCACGGGTCCTGGTTCCCTTCCTATACTCAGACTGCTGACCTCGTGCATTTGGCAAACCATGCTTATCTAGATTTGTCTGCTGGCCCCAACTATTATTGAAAGAATTAAATGAAAGAAAGCATCCGTATCTTCCCTGAGTTCTTGTTTTCAGATCTACCTTCTTTTCACTGATTTGCAGAGAGTTTGAGAAAGGCTTCTCCGTTTCACCAAGGAATGAGGTCCTCTGATTAGTACTGCTCTTATCTGAGGAACAAACAAGATGAACAGCTGAGCTGTACGAGTATCTAGGCATAGATGAGTAGTATCGACTTATAACATGTATCTTTTTGTGAACAATGTTTCCCCATGGAGAAGTTGAACCCGAAACGGCCAAATTCTCTACTTTATGTATCATAGCCTGCTCTTTTTGAAAGGATTTTCCTGCATCAAACGTAAAATGTCAACTAGTGACCAATCTCACAAGCAAACAATCAGATTCATCTCCATAGTCATCAGTAGAACAACACTAGCAGTTCACAAGACACATACAAATACGCAATTGAGATAGTAGTACATTCCGTTTATAGTATTTGACACCATATGAAAATTCTGAAAATGAATTCCGCATTAAAGATAGACAATAAACACATGACTTTCCAATTTAGTTAGCTGCATTTAAGTTAAGAACCAATAAAAGGAAGTACATGCATAAACTTCAAATTCAACATAAAAAACAACAACCACGTAAAAAAGAACAACCTAACTACATTCATAAACTTCAAATTCATGAAAAATGTACTAAATAACCAAGACTAAACAGCAAACGAACTACATTCAATTTCAATTTCAATTTCAGCTCTGAAAATCAAAAAAATAAATACTACCAAGATTAATCCGAATGATAAACAAAAAGTGATTGAAAATCATTACACCAACTCAAGAATCAAACAAGAAATCACAAAATGCAGCTTAAATCTATAATTTTTCATTCACCCATTTCATCAAACAACTACAGTGACGGAAAACCAATCAAAATCTAAAGAAAAGAAGAGGTCTACCTGAACCAAAATGTCTGTTCGAAATCACTCCATTAGTAGTAGTAGCAGCCATTACTCTTCCAACCTAATAATTTTACACACAAATTTATTTACTCAAATCATTTCTAAATCCAGTATAATTTCTTCAAATCTCTTCTTCTTAACCTTCTTCTTCAGTTGACTAAAATATCTATCTATCAGTCTCTCTGAGAGTCGCTCACTTTGAGAGGATGGATTACACAGAGTGTATCGCTGAAGCGGGAAAGCTTTCTGTTTTTTAGGTGGGTTGAGCTTTTGACACGTCGCACTTCATCCTCGTTGAAGGAAATTCCTTAAAAAATTTCTTCTTTTATTCGGTTTTTCTGTTCGTATTCTTACGTTAATGCCCCTGAAGTTTGAGGATAAAATGGATGATGCTTCTTAAAAAGCTCTGGTTGTTTTGTAATTCATGGAAAATTTTATGGTTTTTATGGAATTGAAGGTAATAAAATTCAGATATTTTTTATTATAGTTTATTTCAGTTTGATGAGAACAAAGTTTTTATTACACGTAAGTAAAAACTAGTGAAAAGATTCCTGGGCCGATTCCTACCGTATAAAAATGGTGTTACGTGGGCATATACCATTCGTTGTTTTCTAACTAATCACAACCGTCTGTCAATTCTTCTGCAGTGCACCCTAGGTGGTGGACGGTACAACCTCTGTTGTTGAGTGCCCAGGGTTCTTGTTAGGCGCTGTACTTGTTTCTTTTGTTACAAATTCAAGCCAAACAAGATATATATTGCAGTCATCCGCTACTTGATTACACAGACGAGGAACAAACACACAAGACCATAGATGAGAGGTAAATCCGTCCAGTGAACCATAGAGTTGGGTTCGTGAAAACTGAAAATGCCCCAACACCTTTATCGTCTCCTTCTTTCAAACATCACTTGCAGAGATTGAAATAGATCTGTCCACTGCATGGCATGAAGAAGACACCATAACTCATTTAGCAATGTGGCAAAAGAAATGAACTTTACCGGTTCGCAAGTACTGAAATACCTGCTGAGAAGCGATCGGATACTCGCCAACTTTAGTCTTTAGCAGCATACTTCATCAGTTTGCCATTTCTAACAAAATAATTCATCTGTAAGCCCAAAGTTGTAGACTGGGCCTTGGTTACTCAATGTATAGCAATAGCATAGACATTCATTGCCGTACTCCTTTCCTTTCTTTACCAGGAATCAAATGAAACAGGTAAATGACATACCAGCACACACCAGATACACAGTGATGGAGCTAGGATTGACAAGTGAGGAGAGCCGGATACAAGTGGCTGATAAGTGAGAGGGGATGGAATCCTTTTTAAATTTTTAGTGCTGAAGAACAATTAACAAAATTTCTTTGGATTTGAGCTTGTGCTTCTCAAATTCCGAGGGGGCCATGAAGCAGACTGCAGCTACCCCTAATTCCGTCACCGGATAATCATGCTCACTGTTTGCAAATCTACCACTGGCGGTAGAAATAGTTTTTGTTGCTTTGTTTAGCATCTTTTTTTTCAAAGTAAAATGAGCCATTAGAGTCTGAAAAATGAAATTGCAATATCAAAAGTGAAACGGCATGTACAATGTCACAAAAGGCTGGTAGCCATAGAAGTCACTACACATTGTCTTACCCTTCAATATAATTTGCCTTTAGCTGTTACTTTGGAGCTACACATTTAAGGTATAACAAACAACAAGTACATACATTTGTCTTCCCATAAATCATGTGATGCTGATATATACCGCAATCAAGATTCATGACGACCCAAAACAAAGAACATGTTTTTGCAGCCTCCTATATATATATATATTTACATACAAACCCATCATGATATCAACCAATACCTAATATTTGCGGCTCCAATCTTTTCTCACTAAATCTCACTCCTCTTCTAGTTATCTCCTTTTTAAAAAACCAAAACATATTGGAAAATGACATATAGCTAAATTTATACTTAGGGGAGATGTATCTAAAACACAAAAACAAATGAACCCTAAAAGATGAAAGTTATCTAAGGTTGGTTGTTGTACTGTACCAACAATCAAATCACATCAAAAAATTTCAGAATTTGTATAAGAATTTAATTTTAGGTTTAATGTTAGATATGTTATGACTTTATTGCTACAATAATCTTCATTAATTTGCATTTAAGAAAGCAAAAAAAAAGCACCTGTAATTAATTAGGTTTGTGTATTTTTCGAAAAAGGAAAAGTTATGGGATGATGATTCTTTGTAATCTTTAATGGGGTTTTATTTATTTTTCATCCATTGTATGTGTCTTGGTTAGTTCTCAATCATCGTACCAATATGGGAATCATGGATAGATAAGAAGATGAGACTTTCCTAGGTAATGGAAAGGTAAATTGAGCACCGTGTCTTATCTTGGGCTATACATAGATAAAAAGGTCTCTCCCAAATTACTTTTTGCTTGTGCATGATGGATCATTCTTTTGGAAAAGATAGTTGATGGCTATGATTTAACAATCTATAAATGTCAATCCTTAAAGTGCAAATTATGGAGCTCTTGATCTGATGGGAAAATATTGTTAGTGATTCTTAGAATGTGTTTAACTATCCGAGTGTAAAAAGAATGAAGAATTTTCGGGTAACTTGAATATTTTTGATCGTCCTGATATTCATGAAAGAAAAGAGAGTGAGAGAGAAATTTTAAAAAAAGGTTTATGAGTGAAAAGACGAGGGTACCCAAATAACCATAATCTTTAAAATATCCATCTATAAGTCCTCCTATCGAAAGTGATTGTCGATCGACAAAGTCGAGACAATACTACAAATCGGTATTCACACTTTGTGTGATTGTCTATGGATACAAGATCGAGACAATACGACTACCAAAGTGTGATTACTTGATAATAAGTTCGGGCTTAACCAAACACTATAGGATCACTATCAAGTAAAGCAGAGTTAACATTTGTGTAATTTACTTTAAATTATAAACACAACAATTATAATTGCGGAAAGGAAAAGTAAATGACACATCAAGATTTTGTTAACGAGGAAACCGCAAATGCAGAAAACCCCCGGGACCTAGTTCAGAATTGAATACTCTCAGTTAAGTCGCTACAAAAAATCTAAACCAACTTCGTATAGTTGAGATCAATCAACTATCCCTAGTTCACTTAGTTTCCTCGGTATCTCTGCGCTTCCGACTTCGATGAGTGCACGCATTGGAAAAATTCCTTTGGATCGTATTCCAAACAGTAAAGGAACAACAAATCTGTTTGGTAACAACTCTATTGATTCTTTAAGATAAGATATCTCAAGTCATATGCAAAGGCTCTTCCGTTTAAGCTAATAAACTCCTTTGCCTGGTTAGATCAATCAACCCAATAACTACCAAAGTAGTCAAGTTTAGATTAGCAACAAATCGATATAGCTTCTAACAAGATACTATAAAGTGATGCCGATCTCACGTAACTAATCAATCGGATAAATCCGATATTAGTTGGATCCCATCCGATCAAGGTTTGTGCAACACAAAGATATGAGAAAACAATAAGAAATCTTCACCGTCTTCAAATCTTCTTTAATCTTAAATTAAACCTGCACAACACCACTTGAACCTCTTGTGATCAATCACGCACAGAACGGAGTCTATTAACGATGGATTATCACAAGATGTCTTTAGATCTACAAACAGTTCTAAAGATCTTGTCGACACTTCAATCTAGTTTGAGTGAATCTTATATCAGAAGAGAAGATTCTTAAGAATAAACAAACTAGGTGCAATCAAAGTTTCAGTAACCGCTAGTCAATCAAATCAATCGAAAACTAATAACACTACAATTATCTAGTTTCCTACCAACGGTACTCGTAGAGCTTCTTGATCCCACATAAGTCTTTAAACGAGCGTAAGAGATTTCGCCTAATTAGGGTACTTTCTTCTCCTATTAGACGGCTCCACCAGAAACAGCAAAAGATGAAGTTTTCTTGGCTCTTAGGATAGTTTGCTAGAAATGCAAACTTAGGTATTTTTAGATGAAGTAAAGACATGATGTGACGGACCGAAAAATTACGCGTGGCGCACCTAGGCGCGCAGGCCATAACTCCCCCGGTGCGCCATGATGATGCTCCTTACAGGGACTTAAAGCTAGGAAAATGCACGTCCATTTTTCCTTGCAAGCATGCTCGTGGAGCATGATGCAGCTAAATTAGCTTCCACACAGTTCCAAACTTGTTCCGCAAAGGGTTTAAAGCCTTGAAGGCTATGGCCGATGCACCTTACATACATCTCTGGATTCCGAGTCTTGTCCAGGCATAAGGCATGCCTTGAACTTAGGCATAGGCCTCCCGAATCCTATTGATATTTCCCTTCTGCACTTACCGACTTAGCTTACTCTCTTAGCCATGTCCAATTCTGTAATTTGAGCATAAGCTATGTGTAGCTTGATAGGAAGTATGAGCATCCCTTGCTAGCATGCAACTAGCCTCAGCAATCTTGTACACAATCGTCTCTTGCATCGAATTACCGAGCTTAAGATAATATGAGGGTCCAAAGTGCCGCAATCATCTCTCAAATAGATGATATGAGCGGCAAAGTGCTGGAGCGGAAATACTACAACTCATTGCAGCTGCCTACGTACCCTTCCCTACTTTAAAGGGATCAAGCACAGACCGTAGTTCATCCTCGAAGGGGAAAGAAACTTAATCCAACTCGTTTGCAAGGTCGTGGCCTAGCAATAAGGGTGATGGCCTAGTCCGTGTAGGCCGTTCCGACAAAATACATCCAAGTGATGCATATTTGGCCCGCGGCATGGCATAGTGATGCCCATGCTTAATATGCTTAATTGGCAGGGTTATGCAGCTATAAATGAGGCCTAAGCGTCATTTATACTCTTCCGGATAAACTATGAAGCTTACTTGGTGCATGGTCCACATATGTACCTTCAACCAACTACCCCTCCCTATATATGTTAACTTGACATTTTAACAACTTTGGTTAGGGGAACAAAAATCATTCATCAACTACCACTTTTATTATTCATGGTCGTTGCCATATATTTCCTGAATAACCGGCCAAGATGGTTGTACATTCAGTTCTGGCTCGCAGGCCAGTTCCAATGTCCGTCCATGATGGTTGAACATTTCCTGAGCTAGGTCCACTGAAGGGCCGTGATGGCTGTATTCCCGACTTTGGCCAATAGGTCACTCCAATGTCCAGCCGTGATGGTTGTACATTTCAAAGTCCAGCCTTCTCTGGCCTGTTGCACCATTGGGCGCGATATTGGGCATAGGCCAATGACCTGCGTATTGCGTCATTTTGGTGCTGCTTTGTTTTAGGCCATCCTCCCAACTGGCCTAATGCATCCTTTGATGCAATATTGGCCTTTGGCCAATATATCTTACAGCTTACACCCTCTTGGTGCCGTAATGGTCTTGACCAATATGTCCGACATAATGCGTCATTTTGCCACAGCATTGGCCTAGGCCAATGTTCCTTTTTCAACGCACCTGAACTTGAGATGAAGCTTCATCTCATGCCATGGATCATCTTTAAGCATGCGTCGTGCTAAAAACACGGGGTGTTAAAATATTCACCCCTTTAAAGAATTTCTCCCCTGAAATTCAAAACAAAAACTATTGTGGCAATCTCTTCGGTTTGGATTCCTGAGCAAAAGTCCCATGCCAGATGCTCAGAAATTACAAGTTTTCTTCAGTTTGTCATGAAACATCTATTAAGACCTTCTAAGAAAACGTCCCATAGCCAAAAAGAGTCCACAACATTAACAAGAACCCCATTTGGCCAGTGCCAAAAGGATATCTCAACAAGGTATCATAAGGGGCGTCCAATACCACCACTCAGGAATCCCTAAAGTTCACAAGTGGAAGATGTAACCGAAATGACAAGTAACATTTTAGCGCAGTACTGTGTGGAACAGGATCCAGTTTCCCACCATCCCAGACGGTCATCCAGGTTGCCACTCGTAAGTGGGATGCTAGCCGGGCCTGACAATGCACACCATTGGCCAGTTGCCAACGTGTGGGGATGATCAGTCCCATTGTCTACCCACCATCCCAGACGGTCTTCCGGATATCCACTTGTAAGTGGGGTGCCACTTAGGCAAGGAAAACTCACATCACTTAAAAAAGCTCAACTCGATTCGCAAAGTAACTGGCTCTGCAGTTACTAACTGTTTCCCGCATAAAAGTTGGCATACTATCCAACTTTATATTTTCCATTCAAGGAATATACTCTCTAATGAGTCCACTCCGGACAATCACTAGAGTTATTTCGGAACTTGCTCTGATACCAACTATGACGGACCAGAAAATTACGCCTGGCGCGCCTGGATGCGCAGCTCCCCTGGTGCGCCATGATGATGTTGCTTACGGAGACTTAAATCTAGGCAAATGCACGTCCATTTTCCCTCACAAGCATGCTCGTGGAGCATGATGCAGCTAAATTAGCTTCAACATCGTTCCAAATTACCCTTGTTCTGCAAAGGGTTTAAATCCGAAGGTTATGGCCGATGCACCTTACATACATCTCTGGATTCCGAGTCTTGTCCAGGCACAAGCCATGCCTTGAACTTAGGCATAGGCCTCTCCAATCTTATTTTCATTTCCCTTGTGTAATTACCGACTTATCTTACTCTCTTGGCCATGTACAATTCTGCAATTGGAGCATATGCCAACTACGTGCAACTTGATAGGAAGTATGAGCATCCCTTGCTAGCATGCAACTAAGCCTCATCAAGCTTGCTCACAATCATTTCTTGCATCGAACTGCCGATCTTATGATGATATGAGGGGCCAAAGTGCCGCAATCATCTCTCAAATAGATGATATGAGCGACAAAGTGTTGAACCGGAAATGCTGCAACTCATTGCGGCTTCCTACGTACCCTTCCCTACTCTAAAGGGATCAAGCACAAACTGTAGTTCATCCTCGAAGGGACAAACAACTTAATACAACTCGTTTGCAAGTCCACGGCTTAGCAACAAGGGTAATAGCCTAGTCCGTATAGGTCATTCTGTCAAAATACATCCACGTGATGCATATCTGGGCCGTGGCATGGCATAGTGATGCCCATGCTTAATATTCTTCATTTGCAGTGATACACAGCTACAAATGAGGCCTAAGCATCATTTATACTCGTTCGATTAAGCTATGAAGCTTACTTGGTGCATGGTCCGCATATGCATCTTCAACCAACTACCCCTCTCTATATATGTTAGCTTGACATTTTTAAAACTTTGATTAGGGGAGCAAAAATCATTCATCGACTCCCACTTTTACTATTCACGGTTGTTGCCATATATTTCCTGAATAACCGACCAAGATGGTTGCACATTCAGTTTTGGCTCGCATGCCGGTTCCAATGTCGGCCATGATGGCTGAACATTTCCTGAACCAGGTCCACTGAAGGGCCGTGATGGTTGTATTCCCGACTGTGGCTAATAGGTCACTCCAATGTCCAGCCGTCATGGATGTACATTTCAAAGGCCAGCCTTCTCTAGCCTTTTGCACCATTTTGGTGCGAATTGACCATAGGCCAATGACCTGCATATTCCTCCATTTTGGCACTGCTTTGTTCTAGGTCATCCTCCCAACTGTCCTAATGCATCATTTGATGCGAGATTGGCCTTTGGCCAATATAGCTTACATCTTACACCCTCTTGGTGCCATATTGGCCTTGAGAAATATGTCCGACATAATGCGCCATTTTGGCACCGCATTGCCCTAAGTCAGTGTTCCTTTTGCAGCGCAACTGAACTTGAGATGAAGATTCATCTCATTCCATGGCGCATCATTAAGCATGTGCCATGCTAAAAACACGGGGTGTTACACATGAGCTATAGTTGAAATAGAGTCTTCCAAAGGTGTAATATCAAGTGGATAAACGGGCCATTCATGTGAAGTACAGGGTACATGCATGATCAGGTGTGGAAGGAGATATGCCTAGAAGATGACAATGATGATATAAGTTGTGATAACAAATTTTTATTACAAGTGGATGTAGTAGAAGTAGAACACTATGATCTATCAGCAAAAGGAAATCCAGTTTCATAATAATTTAAAAAAAAAATGAATTTCTTATTATAAGTAGTAATGTCATAACATTTGTAACCCTTATGCATCGTTATATAACTCAAAATTAAACACATGTATTACAGATTTGGGATGAGTTTATCAAGTCTATAAGGTTCAAGGTTTGGATAACAACAACCAAATGTTTTCAGAACATTAGAATCAGGCAAAGTGTTGAATAACATCTGAAAACTAAATTTACAGTTAATTAAGAACCTTGTATAGTGGGGATTTTATTGATGACATAAATGGTTGATGTAATGGAGTCATACCAAAGATGTTTAGGTAAAGAAGCTTGAAAATCTAATGCATTACCCATTTCAGTAATATGGGGATGCTTCATCTCTGCGAAGCTAGTTTGATGATGTATATGTGGGCAAGAGACTCTATAAGAAACACCACATGCACAAGAATGCTTTTAATTTACCTTTAATAACCAATTCAAATGCACCATCACATTAAAACAATTTTATTGAGTTTTCGAACTAATTTTGTGTCATATTTTTTGAAAAGGAAGAGGGTACCATATGCTACCAACATTTTCGTTTGTGAACCTATTAGACAATTTTTTGGACGATCTAAAACATCAATATCTAATATCAAGATAGTATGTACTCGAACTATACAACATTTGAATTGAGCTAGAAAAACTATCTAGGTTGATTATTTAATCACTTAATTTTAGTATAATTATAACAAACACGATTATAATACGAAGTAAAAAGTAAGGTAAAACATGGAGAATTTTGTTAACATGAAAAATTATAATGTTCAGAAAAACCTCGAGACTTAGTCCAGTTTGAACAGCATACTCTCTTAAGTTGTTACAATACTAACAGACTATCAGACTTTGGAATAGAACATAGTTGAGACCGAATTGGTCCACCATAAATTCATCTTCATTCGTGCTCCGTATGTCTCTTAAATCTCGCGAGACTCTACGTATTTGATTCTCTTAGATTAGTTGCTTTGTAGGTTTATGAGTTGCTTCAACTGTACTAAAGACTTTAAACCTATCAGGCCTCCATCAAATACCTATTTATTTTATTTTTAAATGTGAATCGATATTTTGGAAATATTTTGTTTGACTCAAAGAATACAAGGAAAAAAATAGATATGAAAACAAACTGGGAGCATTAGGGTTTTTTCTCTTCAAAACTTATAAAGATACCTAAATTATTCTACAATAAAATCAACTAAAATAATTTTAGAGATATCTTGTAAAACTTCTTAAGGATTTGTGAGATACCTTATATGAAATTTTCTTTGCAGACTATATTTCGACCCATGTCGGTATACGATCTTAGGTTGAAATCTATCAAATCTAGGGTTTATGAACAATAATCCTTGAAAGG
This sequence comes from Papaver somniferum, assembly GCF_003573695.1. Taxonomy (NCBI): domain Eukaryota; kingdom Viridiplantae; phylum Streptophyta; class Magnoliopsida; order Ranunculales; family Papaveraceae; genus Papaver; species Papaver somniferum. Next base: position 7,146,186 of record NC_039365.1, on the reverse strand, counting down.
CCTTATAACAGAAGACAAATATCTTAGAATAGAAAGAAAAACTGTAATCACCTAAATATAGGTTAAGTAACTATCTAAGAAGATGATAACTAACTTGTGCTTTACGATCCCCAAATAAAGTCTTCAAAGTCTCACTCTTGTTTGTGAAGAACAAAAATAGTGGAAAAAAACCTTATGCAGAACACACAATTTTCCAAGGGATAGTTTATGTAAATACACGAATCCTCTATTTGTAGTGAGCGACCAACACTAGGTTGATTGATTCTAAGAAATTTTGTAATCTAGTTTCCTTGTTAGACTCTCCTTATATTGAGAGTACTTTAAGTTGTATAGTTTTTATCATTGGTAATTAAATAAAAAATTACTAGCATAAATTGTAGTTTTTAATTGTCTCTTAATAAAATAAGTTCAACTATAACTTGGATTAGGAAGGAATAAAAACATCACACACTTTGAAACTAGCCAAATACGACAATAGATTGTGTATGGAAGAATAACTATCTTGCCTAGAATAGGAATCATCAAAACATGACTAAGGAATACCGTCACGTTTTTTCGCTTTAGTTCGCGAACTGTTGCTCAAAGTTCATGTACTGATCCTATTCACGAAGTGAACCTTAATCCACACTTTTTAGCTTTAGTAAATCATTCATAACCTCGTCATTATCACTCGTAACTGGGTGATTCTTGTCCCGTTGGATTCAATATATTCATTCATACAACATGAGAATATTTTCAAAGTGAAGGTCATTCTCAGTAGAATATTAGTCAAATATCCTCGGATGTACACACAAATTGTTAGAGAATTGCTCGGTTGAACCCAAAAGTTTTTTTATTTTCAAGCTTGTTGTCAATATTAGATGATGAAAACTATATCTTGATTCCTAGTCTATTAATTCAAGTCTCGGACTAGGTTAGAATTTGGTAGTTGAGTATCAGACATCACCTTTGAAGACTGAAGATCGGCGAAGACATTTGGAGAACTTTTGAATCAGGTGTGTGAAGACTGAACCATTATACTTTACTTACATTTTGAGACGATGTCGTATGACTTTTAGTAGATTTACAAAAAAGAAAAAAAAAATCGAGTCAAGCTTGTCTTGTTAAAAATCTCGAAATATGATTCTAAGCAAAAATGTTCAACGATCCTTAACAATGTTAGTTCTAAACATTTTATTGCGTGAATTAATTTGTGGATCAATTAAAAATTTCCCATGTAAATGATTTTATCATGCGAGAATGTTTCAAACATCATAAGAGAGAAATATTGAACTCACTGATATTTCTTTCAGGGTAGGTTGGCGAACCAGTTTGCAAACCATAGATATCCGAGTATTGGATTTACAAGAGGGTTGGTGAACCAGTTCGCAAACCGCAAGTTCAATTGCGGACTTTTCACGAATCGGTGTGAACTGAAGTTTGAAAGTTGGATTTAAAGGCTAGCGGCTGACAAACTTGGTTCACGAAGCATGGTCAGTTGAGTTCAGTAATCTAGCAGGGTTGATGAACCCGGTTCACAAACCATTCCACCCTGACTCGTGAACAATCGTAACGGTACACGAACCGTTATACCAATTTTCTCAGTTTAAGTTTAGTATATTCTTTGTTAGAGCATTGCTCGGTCGAACTCACAAGTGTTTCTATCTCAAGATTTTTGTCAAAACTATATCTTGATCTCTAGTCTACAATTAGTTAATTCTCATATTAGGGTAGAATATGTAGTTGAAAAACGAACATCACGGCAGTCATCGTTGCGTTCTACTGTTTGAAGGTGAAGATCAACCGAAACTTTTGGAAAACTTCTTCAAAAAATGGTATACTGAAGACTGAACCACCTATATCTCAAGTTATATTCATCTTTCTATCTATGAGATGATGTCGCATAACTAATTAGACAATTGTAAGCATATCATGAATTTTGAGTCAAGTTTATCTTGGTAATTATTTCTCGAAATATATGGCTAAGCTTAATGAACATTAGTTCATACTTGATGAATTTCATTTAAGGAAAATTTATTGTTCGTAATCTAAATAGTGATTTAAGATTATCATTTGAAAATAGCTTGGAACAGTGATATGTGTCATTGATATTATTTATGGATGTTTCGAATTGATTTGGAGAGAAATATAGAACTACTATTATATTTTGGATACAATACATATGCATAGTAGTCTTATAAACTATAAGAACTGTTACAGGTCCGGAATCGTAGTACATCTACCTAGTACACGTACCTGAGTGGCTATATTTTGGTATGCATACCAGTATGCATACCATAAAAATTTTGTGAACTCGTGACCCTGGAACGGTACGCAAACCAGTACGCGCACTGAAAAAGATCTGTCGGTTTTGGAACCGGTGTGGCATCCATACCCGGTACACATACCGAGAAAGTTTTGTATGTTTAGGAACTCTAATTTGTCTTAAGGGTACATGTACCATGAAAAATATGTTCACGAAAAAGGTTTAATTATATGTACTTTCCCTGTCGAATTATTTCAGATGCACATAAAATTATTTATGTGAGATAATTAGCATTTGAATAATATCTAAAAACACTATAGATGTAATTGATCACATGATTGTGACTCAAGATTATAGTCTTAAGTGGTTTATGAAAATGCTCAAGCTTATAGTTCAGTTGTCTAGTTTCGGCTAACCATTCATGAATGTTGTCTTTGTACATGGTTCGGTTACGGTTCTTCCTAACCAGAGTGTATATCTTGATATGTCGATCACATTTCAAAGATTCATCTTATGGTGGATATTGTTTGCTTGCTTCGAAAGCTATCTTAGCTTAAACCTAAAGCAACCTATGCTTTGAAAGTCTATAAAAGGGGAACCTCAAACAACTTGGATCTTTGAATCCCGATAGTACTTTTGTGTGTCCTAGTTGTAAACTAGAGTCGTCCTCTTCCTAAAATCCTTCTAGGGTTTTGCGACTAAAAGGATTCATAGGGATTCATTAAGTCAGGTCCAACTATCTTTTATTAATTCCATAAGATAGATATAAATCATCAAAGTTTTCTTCGTCTCAGACTTTGATTGATTCCAAAAGTTTAATTCTTCTGAGGTGAATAATAACCTAGGTCGCAATTCGGGTAGCATAATTCTGGATATTAAGGTTAGCTAGACTTTGTCTATTGCTATCGATTTCCAGTCTTACCTTGATCTTCGATCAAAAAAGAAATCACACATATAGGTTTATCTGTGGGAGGCAGATTGGTTTAAAGTCTTCAATTGAGTTGAAGCAACTCTCAGGCTGTAAAGTACATCAGCTAAGGGAATCGTTTGCGTGGAATCCTGCTGGGATTCAAGAGGCATAAGAAGCGCGACTGTAACTTAATTTCTGTGAGGGTTTAATTTGGTCTCAACTACATTCTAGTCCGAAGTTAATTGGTAGTAGTTTAGTGTCTGTAGCGGGTTAATACAGTTTGGTGTTCAATCTGGACTAGATCCCGAGGTTTTTCTGCATTTGCGGTTTCCTCTTTAACAAAAGTTCTGGTGTCTGTGTTATTGCTTTTCCGCATTATATTGTTCATCTTTATATTTGAAAAGTCACATGTTGTACGTAAATCAATAAAAGCAGATACATTCATCCTTGTTTTTTGGATACGACTTGATTGATTACTTGGAACCACCCAAGTACTCTCACACGTAAATCAGGTTCACGGACTAGTCTTTGTAAACTATCTGATTATGAGAGAAAGAGATATAACTCTGAATATTATTCATCGATTGAGATTCATTAAGTTGAAATTTTGGATTGTATTTAGGCTTTGTCCATACAGGTTGCATACGAAAAAGTTGGTGGTGTATGTTGGTACCCCCAGTGTTTTCATGCTTAAAGACTTATTTTTAATATATTTAACAATAATAGAGCTCTCTCAAACACTTCTAAGACTTCATTGACCACTTAAACACTTATGTTTGTGCATCATGATTAAATTCTTAGGTGTTTAAATAAACATCAAATTGCTTTAGTTCTTTGGCATACTTGCCAAACCGGACAATCATTACACACGGTTCTAGAACCGGTTCCTAGTGTATATTTTTTCTATTGTATATTCAAGACCTAAAGTGTTTGCTTGATTCTCAAGTTATCTTAGCTTCAATTCTAAGCAACCCATGGTCCTTGAAATCTATAAATAGAGATGCTCTTTTAACTGAGAAGTTCAATCCTTGCATAGTCCTAGTTGATTCTAGAGTCGTCCTTTATAGTCCTAGGTTTCCTCTGAGAAACATAATTAGGTTACGAATAAAATACTTTTCTTTAGGGATTCGTAAATCCAGGTTCGACTATCTTTACCTTGATAGTTCGTGTACTGTGATCTTTCTTTTTTTGTTATCGAGGTTTTCGTAATATCTTTCGGGCAAAATAAATAGTAATCACAAAGTTCTATCCTTTTTAGACTTTGTGATTCCTCAAGATAGATATCTGAAAACTGATCCTAATTGATCTTTTGAAGATTGCTCTTGAGAGGTGGTTAAGAATCTAGGATGCTCTTCGGGAGTCCTACGTTCTGGATTTGTCAACTTCGCTAGCTTTGTGTATATTGCAAACAGATTTCCTCACCTTAATCTTAATTTGATCTAACAGAAATTCAAATAGGCTTATCCGCTAGAGGCATATTGATATCAAAATTCTTAACTTAGGTTGTAAACGAAGTCAGCTAAAAGGGAATCAATTGCGTGGATCCTTGAGAGGTCAAAGAGACGTAAGGAGCGCGTCTGTAATTGAATGCTTAGAGGGGGGATTCGGTGTCAACTACATTCATGTCCGAAGTCTGATAGTAGGCTAGTGTTTGTACTCTGTAGCATCTTAATATAATTTTGTATTCAATTCTGGACGATGTCCTAGGGTTTTTCTGCTATTGTGGTTTCCCCATTCAAAATTTCCGGTGTTTTATGTTTTTCTTTTCCGCATTATATCATTTATCATTATAACTGGATTTATACAGGTTTGTACGCAGTCAGTCTAAGTAGATACGTGCGCCTAATTGGAATCGATTACGAGACTAGTTTCTTATAGAATTCGTACCTTGAAAGATAGATAACAAGTTTAATTACTTGGCAGAGTTCCGACTGAATTATTTGGATACAACTAGATTGATCTTGGATATTGATTTTCGAGAACGTCCAAGTACTCTGGTTAACAATCAGGTTCAGGGACCTTGTGTCTTTATAGATAATGATTGAGTGGATGTTGATATATTATCTCCGTAAGAGCACTGCAAGGTCGAACTCGCAAGCGTTGCTATCTCAAGATTGTTTGTCAATTTTAGTTTCCAAAACTATAAGTCTTGATTTCTACTCTACTTATAGTTATGTCTTGGATTAGGGTAGAATGTGTAGATGAGATTTAGACTTCACGAGTTCATCAATTGAAGACGAAGAACTACTAAGGGGAGCTTGTGGAACTTCATCAATAAAAAGTATGTAGAGACTTTAACTCATCTATCACTTAGAAGTCCATTTCTATTCTATCTCCTATTGAGACAAAAGTCATATAACTATATAGATTTTATTTTATACACATTTGATATTTCGAGATGAGTTTAACTCGCTTACATATTTCTCGAAATATGTGTTAGTAAGCTTTCGCTTTAACCAAGTCCATCTTTATTCTTGACAAAAGTCAAAAGATGATCATGTGAAAATCGCTTGGTAACATCTTACATGATTTGTGTGAGACAGTCATTTGATGTAGACTTGGAATGTTTCGTATTGATCTATTGATCACTTGAAAATTGCTTTGAAGCTAATAGTTTGTGTGAGACATTTATTCCCGTCTTCCAAGAATATTTCAATGATTTCCTTTGATTGGATACATCAAAGTATGCGTACTTGTATGCTAACTGTTGCAAGTTATTCCAAGTCCTGGAACTTAGTATGCATACCCTTATGTGTGCTGGATTAAAAGTTCAAGTCCGGGAATTCAACTAAGTTTGGTCATGTACGACAGTATGCGTACCCGTTCGCATGCTGGCGAACCCATAACAAGTCCGACTACTTAGGTATGCGTAACCGTTTGCATACTTGAATGGGTTAAGTTCTAAAATCGGTTTGTTCATGAACAAATATATTTATATAATAAGGAGTGCAATATTTTGCAAACCGTAGGTATAATATTCATGAATAAATTCGAGTGAATCAAAATCGATTTTGCTTCAATTGTGTCTTGTATACTTCTATAAGAATATAAACAATTCAACAACCCTATAACTAGTTTCATTTGAGTCATTTGAACTAGTTGTGATTAAGATGAACAAGGTAGATATGAAAGTGTTCATATGGATAACTTCGGTTAACTATTGTTGAGCCAACCATGTGTACACGTTTAGGTACGGTTACTCATATCTAAATGAAGTCACATTTCATTTGTGTATAACAAGCTAAGTTCGATCTAACAGTTGAAAGATATTAGCTTGACTCTAATAAGGTTTTCATCTAAAGGTGAATATTGAATTCTTTGTTACTAAGGTAGTATTGATTGTAAACCATGATTTGAAGACTATATAAGGGAGAACTCTAGCCACTGGGAAACCTAATCCCCACACCACTTGTGTGATACTAGTTGCAACTAGAGTCGATTCTCCTTTAATTGTGTGTTCTGATCTTACTTTGTTCTATCGTATTGAGTATCTTCTCTAAGATTTGCACGAGATTTAATCTCCTATAGGTAAGATAAAAAGTAGTCACAAACATCTTCGTCTCATCGTTTGTGATTCCACAATATCTTGTTTTGCTACCAAACGATTAAGACTATTGTGAGGTGATTGATATTACTAGGTTTTTTTTCGGGAATATAAGTCCGGTGTATCAATTGGATCATGTTCACTTTGATTTATCAAAAGACGGAACAAAAACTCGTAGGTATTTCTATGGGAGACAAATTTATCTATTCAATAGACTTTTCTGTATGAGACATATTTGTTTATCAAGTCTTCGACTTTGAGTCGTAGAAACTCTTAGTTGTGGGTGAGATCAACAAAGGGAATCAAGTGCGCAGGATCCGGCGTGGCTCAAGAGGAGTAAGGAACGTGACTGTACCTTAATCAGTGCATGTGAGATTGGCTAGGGCTCAACTACATTTGATAGGTGTCTAAAACACCTAATTTTATATCTAGTATTTATGCTTTCTTTGCTATTTTTCATGTGAATTATGTATCTTACGGTTGTTCTGAGTGATTTAGGTGTTTTGGAGGCATTTGGAGCGAAACAAGAAGAAACGGTGTATTTTGAGCAGGATCGGCAAAGTGGCATTTGACATGCAAGCGATAGTCGGAGCCCAGCCGAGGATAAGGGGAATTCATAGAAGGAGACTGTTAAAGGCAGATTGGACAATTATTCGGGGTCACCATCATTCTATTTAACCCAAAAAAGAAAATCAAGTCGTGACTATCTCTCTAATTCAGTCACATCTCGGCGTTTGCTGCTCCAAGGGTTTGCTGCCGATCCAAGCACCACTGTCGTCTAACCAAGATTTAAGATGGTTCGTATCTCAGAAGTTGTGACAAACACAGTGTGTGGGTTCGAGTTCGGTAAAGGATTTTTGGCTGCAGAACTTGTCGAGACAACATAGAAGAGTTGGATTTGAAATTGAGAGAAGTCAGGTGAGAATCGATGAAGATTTGTATCGAGAGAAAGGATTCTCGAAGAAATGGAGCAAGAAATTTGAGAGATAGGTTTGTTCTAGATTCGAATCACTAAAGAATTGGAAGGGATGGAGTTTGTTTCCATGGATTAAGGTCAACTGGTTGGCAGCGAAGAAACTGAATCTAGGGTTTGAGATGTGAAATCGAGAGATTGAAATCCAGGAAATCAGATGAACGAAGAATTGGTCGAGCTCGTGTGATGTTGGGTTCGAATCTGGGATGAATTGAGAAGATCTGATGCTGCTCAATGGTGGAGACTCAGGTGAGAAGTCACCATGGTATGAGTGAACTGAGATGGCAATGAGTGGCTGAGGTTGCAGTTGAGAAGAACACAGAAGATTAGGTTTGTAATTATGCTGCTGATGGTCGAAGTGGTAATGCAGTCAAATGGATTTCTGGTGGTGATTTGGTCTGAGCTATTGTAGCTAGAATGAAGCTGAAAGAGGTGCAAGGAAGTGATGCAGTTTGAATGAGTTATGGTGATTGCAGATACAAGGAAATTGAAGCTCAAATAGATGTATTTCTAGGTTGAATGGTGTTTATATATAATTGCAGGGAACTAAACAGCCAACAAGTGAGGGCCTTTGGCACCGGTTTGTGAACTATGGACTGGATATGGAATGCAATATTGACTTCCAGCGAAGGCCTGAGTAGATCGAGTTGCTGTTGCAGCTAAACTGAAGACTTGTTACAATTGTTTATTGAATGAATGCAGGTATTGGTGCTATGTATTGCAGTGACTTGAGAAGGGGTATGAGTCTATGGTGCAACTACAGATAGTTCAGAGAAATGGGTTTGTGTTGATGATGTTGAAGTTAAGATGTTAATGGAAGTCAGATGGGGTTGCTGCTGGAAATGTACAAGTCTACTAGTGTTAATGGGTTGGCTTGGTCAGAATGAAGCAGGGAGAGAGCTACAGATAGTGCTGATTGCAGGGAACTGGTGGTTGATGCTACGGAGATCTGGCTGGAGTTGGTCATGTTGTTGGTGCTGTTATTTAGCATCTAAAGAAGCTGCTGATAAATGCAATGCAGAGCTGAGGAGGAGCACCAGCTGGTTATGTTGCAGTGATGGTTGCAGTCATGATGAAGCTGACTTGGGATTGGTTACATGGTGGAATTGCAGTTGAATGTGTTTGTTGATGACAAGAGAAGATGAACATAATTTGAGATCTCAGAAGATGGATTGATGGGCCCTGAGTCATAACCTTTGTTAAATCGGATTAGTACTTTTACACGTTCGATTGCTTTGATTGGCCTGATTTCATAGAACTTAATGCATCTAGGGAAGTAAACTTGATTAGTGCTTTTACACATTAGGTTGTTCTCTAAGATAGAATTCATATTCGCATCTTTTAATGTGTTTGTTGATGACAAGAGAAGATTTGCGGGATATACTTGCGATCAAGGTATCTTAGGGCCTTTGATAAAAGAGAGATTAAATATCAATTCTAGTTACTGTTAAAAAGCATGTTTGTGAACAAAGATGAATCCTTAACCAATATCTGCTCTATTTGATTTGCTTGTTTATTTCTTTGTTTTGTTTTTATTTTATTTTAGTATATAAAAATCAGAAAACCCCTCATTGGTATTTATAGGAAACCGAAACAATTTGAAAACCTTAGTCCTCTCTGTGGGAACGATCCTTTCTTGCTCTTGCTATATTTATATTTTGAGTAGTAAGAAAGTGTAATTTATTTTTGACGCATACGACAACGATCAACATTCCAGTCCGAAGTTAACTTGTAGTAGGATAAAGTCTGTAGAGGCTTAATATAGTATGGTGTTCAAATCTGGACTAGGTCCAGGGTTTTTCTGCATTTGCGGTTTCCTCATTAACAAAATTGCTGGTGTCTGTGTTATTTATTTTTCGCATTATATTTTTATATAATTGAAATATCACAGGTTGTGCATAGTTCAATCAATTGGTGAATCCAACCTTTGGTTGTTGATTGAAATTGATTGACGCTTGGATATTAATCTTTGGTACCATTCAAATTATTTCTCATATTAATCCGGCTCACAGATTTCTATCTGTTCGATTGCAGATTGATTTGACAAATTGAGATATAACTCTTGAATGTATTTTCCTTGATTGAGTCTGACTGTCTAATTGATTCTCTTAGAAATATATTGGAGTTATTCCATACAGATTTCCTAAACGAAATATTGGTCGTGGTTGTTAGACCCACGCTTTTTCAATTGGTATCAGAGCAGGAAAACACGTTTAAGACCTCATAAGTTTGTTTTTGTAGCAATCTGACTCTATGGACAGAAACGTTATCTCTATAAACGTACCACCAGTCTTCGATGGCTCGAATTTTCGTGGTGGAAAATCGTTATGCGTGCCTTTCTTCAAGCGCGTGATTTTCAATCATGGGTTCGTGTAGTTAATAACTATGATCCTCCGATTGTTACAGAAGGTGATGTAACTGTTCTAAAGGATATTGGTACATATGATCCTGCCGAGATTCTCGCTGCAAAGAAAAATTCTGATGGTTAAATGCTATCATCCATGCCATTACCCCAGATCTTCAGCACCATGTGACTACGTGCAATAAGTCTAAAGAATCCTGGGATATCTTAGATCTGTATTCGAAGGAAATTCCTCTGAGAAAGAAGCTAGGCTTCAAAACCTAAATTCTGATTGGGAAAACCTTCGTATGGATGATGAAGATTCATTTGATGATTTCAATCACAAATTGTCTGAAAATGTTAATGCATCTTTTGCGTTGGGTAAGACTATTCCTGAAAAGGATATTGTGATGAAAATTCTCAGATCGTTGCCAGCTAAATACGACTCTAAGAATCATGTCATCGTTGAAGGAAATAACCTTAATACTTTATCCAGAAATACTCTTGTTTAGAAGTTAAATATATTTGATCATGAACATACATCCAAATCTGGGAAGGATATTGCTTTCAAATAACAAAAGAACACTAAATTGCTTGATAAAAGTAAAAGCATTGGAAAATCTGTTATTGATCCTGTCGAGACTGATTCATCAGATGAAGATCTTGACAACTCAGTTTCACTGATCACAAGACAGTTTAGGGATCTTCTTTTGAAGATAAGTAAACGGTTTATCAGAGATAAACCCAGGTCATCAGTCAAACCTCATGACCGTGCTCTTCCTAAAAACAGGGACACCGTTGATACTGATGATGAGGATATTCCACAGTGCTTCAAGTGTAAAGGTTTTGGTCATTTTTCTAATGAGTGTCCAAATCATAGAAAATACATTGGGAACAAAGGTTTCACTGCAATTCTTGATAAGATGTCTGATCACTATGATTCAGATAAAGATGAAAAGTCAAGTGTTGCACTCCTTGGTATAAATATTGATTTTGATAATTGTAGCAATACGTACATCAATCTTGATATTCTTTCTGGAGAAACTTCGTCAACCACTATGGAGGATAAAATGGATTTTTCCCTGTCTACTAAAAATTATATTTCACATGTTTCAGGTACCTCAATTTGTTTAGCAGCATGCTCAGTTATGGTGTCTGAACCGTCCTCCACATTGACATGTTCTTATTGTGCTTTTACGGGTCATGAACTCTCTAAGTGTTACAAGTACAAACATAAAATAAGATATGTCAATAAAATTCAATGGAGAGTAAATCGATTAGCAAACAAGCTCAAACTTGTTCAAAAGTCTAATTCATCTGAGGTAAGTAAAAAACTCAACTCCTCTTCGAAAAAGTTACTTTATAAAGAATTAATTAGACCTCTCCAGAAAAGAACAAGGTGGAAACATTCTGTGAAAAGGGTATATTAAGAATTTCGTACAATAAGTGTATGATGGACATATTATTGTTCACCCCAATACAACTTAATTGTGTTGAAAGTGCATCTTGTCTCATGTGCCTGACTTCAAAGAGACAAGAGTTTCCCACAGTTCAGGCTTTAGGAAAAGAAAGTGTTTTCTTTTTTGGTTGCTTTTTGTTTTTGGAATTCTGTTGAACTTTTCATATCATAAATTGGTATTGAAAAGAATTTCCCTTTTCATTAAAAAGAGGTTAAAATCGACAATTCTACCTTCTTTAGGGTTATGAATTGATCTTATGGATCTTACTTTGTATATAGGTGTAACCCAACATTCCTTTTTCCTTCCCTGAAACTTTTTTTTATCACAAGATTGCTTGTTGAGCTTTATTTGTGTATTTCTTTCACCATTCCATACTTGTACGGAGACTCCAAGCATCATGTCTTCTGATAGAAAAGATGTTAATATGATTGTTAAGTCATCAATCATGAAGGAAAAAGATAAGTCTCCTTCCTCTACAACTTTAAAGAGAAAAGGGAAGAATATGAAGAAACCAAGGGCTATCCCCTCTAATCTTCAGAATTTTTCTGGTGTTCTTGAAGAGTTGAAGGAAACAAGAAAGGAGATTCAGCAAATAAAATCTATTGTTTTAAGGAATCTTGAGATTCAGAAGGCCGAGGTTAGACATCAGTCATAAAGGTTTGTTGGAATTGACTCATTTCTTCATGAACCTTATGTTCCAATGGCTGTTGACGACAAGGAGTTCGGGGACGATAAATAATTTTTCAGAGGTCTTAATGTCTAAGAAACTTCTTATGAGAATTTATTCTTGTGTTTTAAGAAGGATAACTAGGGTTTGGAATAGCCTATATTGTGATTACACATTGCTATTGGCAACGATTTTCATCTTGCAATATTTTTTGATTTATTTATTTAATTCTAAAGTTTATTTGGAAGATGATTTTGTAGTATTAATCTTTATTAGTTTTATATATTGCAAAAATTGTTATGGTATATGTATGTTTGCGTCTGAGAACTGTGATTGTCCCATATATGTCAAAAGTTAAGTCAATTGTGTCATTATGCAAATAGTGATGGAAAATAAAATGAACCTTTGGATTGCAAAAATTAAGTCTATGATATCATTATACAAATACTGATGAAAAATAGAATGAATATTTGAATATTCTGTAGCATTGATCTTTCCCTGATCCACTTCTAGATGTAAGTACTTTATGGCTCCGTAAGTTTTCTTATGTTGAGCATTTCCGATTAAATTAATCATGGGTTCTCTTGTGGTTAATTTAATTGAGTTTTCTGGATATAAATTCATGTTTCATGTGATTTGTTAATGTCCAAACAAATTCTTATTTTTTTTTTGAAAGTAAGGTCCCTCTTGTTGTTCCTTTCGGGAATGACATTTTATGGGGGGGAGTTCTTAATTGAACTTGTGCTTAATTACCAAATCTTCGTGGAGAGTGCGACTGTGGAATATTCTTTATTCTAGGAGTTTTCTTGTATCTTTATAAACTACTTGATGAATATACTAAGTTTCGACTATGTAAAATCATTGAAACAAAGTTGATATGTTCTCTTTTAGTCATGAAGTATCTCTATGAGAATTTCATTATGATCCCACTAGTTTACGTACCTTTGCCAATTTATATTGACAAAAGGGAGGAGAATTATTGTGTAGTTCACACTACAAATACATATGGTTTACAGATCATTATGTAAGGGGGAGTGGTTTTCATTGTGGGATGAAGTATTGACTAGGGGGAGTGATACATATCACCACAGTATTATTGTCAAAGTTGTGATACAATTGAACTTTGATGATGTGTAATAATATTATGACACTATATAACAATAATTGAGAATAATGGTTTTCTTATTTTTATGGCTACGGATCATCAACAACTATGATAGTGAGGTGAGCACGTTCAGAATCACTGGAGTATATGGAAGTGACGAAGATTTCGAGTAATGTTGAAGAACCAATGAAATAAAGCATTTGGATGAGAAGCTACAAAGTTTATTTATTTTGTAATTCATATGTATTGATAGTTTTAACAGTAAAGTTGGCAAAGGGTGAGATTGTTAGAGCACTGCTCGATCTAACTCGCAAGCGTTGCTATCTCAAGCTTGTTTGTCAAGTTTAGTTGACCAAAACTATAAGTCTTGATTTCTAGTCTATTATAGCTATGTCTCGGATTAGGATAGAATGTGTCGTTGAGATTTAAACTCCACGGCGTTCATCGATTGAAGACGAAGAACTACTAAGGGGAGCTTGTGGAACTTCATCAACAAAAGGTATGTGGAGACTTGAACTCATCTATCACTCAAAAATCTATTTATATTATATCTCCTATTGAGACAAAATTCGTATAGCTATATAGACTTTATTTTATATACATTTGATATTTCGAGCTGAAATTAACTCGCTTACATATTTCTCGAAATATGTGTAGGTAAGCTTTCGCTTTAACCAAGTTCATCTTTATTCTTGACGAAAGTCAAAAGATTATTATATAAAAATTGCCTGGTAACATCCTACATGATTTGTTTGAGACGGTCATTTGGTGTAGACTCGGAATGTTTCGTATTGATCAATTGATCACTTGAAAATTGCTTTGAAGCTAATAGTTTGTGTGAGACAGCTATTCTCGTCTTCCAAGAAAGTTCAATGTTTAATATGGAGTTTAGAACGATTAAACATTGATTGGATATATCATAGTATGCTTACTTGTATGCTAACATTTGCAAGTTATTCCAAGTCCGGGAATTTAGTATGCATACCCGTATCGTACCATACTTAAAAGTTCAAGTCCGGGAATTCAACTGAGTTTGGTCATGTACGATAGTATCCGTACCCGTTCGCATACTGGCGAACCCATACCAAGTCCCGCTACTTAGGTATGCGTACCCGTTTGCATACTTGAGTGGGTTAAGTTCTAAAATCAGTTTGTTCATGAACAAATACATTTTTATAATAAGGAATGCAATCTTTTGCAAACCGTGGGTATAATGTTCATGAATTGATTCGAGTGAATAAAAATCGATTTTGCTTCAAATGTGTCTTGTATACTTCTATGAGAATAAACAGTTGAACAAATCTATAACTAGTTTCATTTGAGTCATTTGAACTAGTTGTGATTAAGATGAACAAGGTCGATATGAAAGTGTTCATATGGCTAACTTCGGTTAACTATTGTTGAGCCAACCATGTGTACACGTTTAGGTATGGTTACTAATATCTAAATGAAGTCACATTTAATTTGTGTATAACAAGCGAAGTTCGATCTAACGGTTGAAAGATATTAGCTTGAATCTAATCAGGTTTTCATCTAACGGTGAATATTGAATGCTTTGTCACCAAGGTAGCATTAGTTACTACTAGAGTTGATTCTCCTTTAACCTAGGTTTTTCCTAAAACCATTATAGGTTAAAGACTTAAAGACTTCATTGGGATTCTGAAGCCAGACCCAACTATTTTTTCTGTAGTTGCATGTTCTGATATTACTTTGTTCTATCGTATTGAGTACTATCTTCTTTAAGATTTGCTTGAGATTTAATCTCTGATAGGTAGGATAAAAAGTAGTCACAAACATCTTCGTCTCAGCGTTTGTGATTCCACAATATTATTTTTCGCTGCCATACGATTAAGATTATTGTGAGGTGATTGATATTACTAGGCTGTTCTTCGGTAATATAAGTCCGATGTATCAATTGGTTCCGATTCACCTTGATTTATCATTAGATGGAACAAAAACTCGTAGGTATTTCCGTAGGAGACAGATTTATCTATTCAATAGACTTTTCTGTGTAAGACAGATTTTTTTATATCAAGTCTTCGACTTTGGGTCGTAGCAACTCTTAGTTGTGGGTGAGATCAGCTAAAGAAATCAAGTGCGCAGAATGTGGCGTGGTTCAAGAGGCGTAAGGAACACGACTGTACCTTAATCAGTTTGAAATTGGTTATGGCTCAACTACATTCCAGTCCGAAGTTAACTTGTAGTAGGCTAGAGTCTGTAGCGGCTTAATATAGTGTGGTGTTCAAATCTGGACTAGGTCTCGGGGTTTTTCTGCATTTGCGGTTTCCTCGTTAACAAAATTTCTGATGTCCGTGTTATTTCTTTTCCGCATTATATTTTTATATAATTGAAATATCAATTGGTGAATCCAACCTTTGGTTTTTGATTGAAATTTATTGACGCTTGGATATTGGTCTTTGGTACCATCCAAGTTACTTCTCATATTAATCCGGCTCACATATTTATATCTGTTCGATTGCAGATTTATTTAAGAAATTGAGATATAACTCTTGGATGTATTTTCCTTGATTGAGTCTGACTGTCTAGTTGATTCTCTTGGAAATATATTAGAATTAATCCATACAGATTGCCTAAAAGAAATATTGGGTGCGGTTGTTAGACACCAACTTTTTCAAACTCTATAGAGTATACATTTTATCAAGTATCATTAAGTTTGTCTACTTGCAATTGTATCAAGTTTTTTCTATACAGGTTGTCGAACAAAAAAGTTGGGTGTATTTGGTATCCCATGTGTTACCATATTTGACGAGTTCTGTATGATATCTTATTATTACACAACAGTTTGGTTTTACATCAGGTCGATGGTAAAATTATTCACAACCCGATTACAAACTTAATACAACTTAGTAGTATTTTAAAGATAACAATAATTATGGAATCGATGAATGACCAAGTTAGTCTTTATAACTGCATCTTCTGGTTTCCATGATTATAAGGAAACTATATAAGCACGCCATGTAGGAGTGTTGCAAGGCAATTTTAGCAAGAACTCTAATGAGATTCGCTGTGTTTTTATGCTTCTTTAAAGAAACTTCAACTTTTAACTGAAATTAGTCAGATAGATTTGAAAGTTTTCTACCATAATTTTCTGGAGTAAAAAAATAAATTTCGTTTCTTAAACCCAAAGTTGTTCTTTGATTCGGTCGAAGCTTCACCAACTATGAGGAGAAATCCTACAAGGTCATAATCATAAGTTTTTTTTTTGTTTGTCATGAATGTAAAATGAGCTCATAACACATAGTTCTCAACTCAACTTGAATTTTTACCGTTACACCCTAGTGTGAAATATGTAAGCATAATCATTAAGTTGCACTAACCAGATCTAACTATAGTAAATTTGTATCTGTGAATTTCTTTGTATCTGATAAAGTTTTAACCTTTGCCAACTAATATCTGTTGTGGTAATTCACGGTTTAAATGTCATGCATTGTTTTGGGGAAAAAAAGGGGGAAAGATACACATTAGAATTGTTCAAATATTTAAAGATCACTCTCTTTACTTGAAGATTACTCCCTCTTTTATGAAAGTATGTTTGTCTATTATGCAGATGGTGGTATATATTATATTTAATCTTTTTATATGCATGCACTTCATTTGTTGTGCAGATGATCGTAGTAACAATTTATGTATTCTTGTATGGCAAGATTTACTTGTTACTGAGTATATTGGAATAATCCATATTAAATTATGCACGATAAACACGTAATTTGTCTCTACAAGATGCAACCGCATCTGGAGCCTTGGTTCAGATGGGTTTCCTTGCGTCACTGGAAGTAGTTTTATGGTTCGGCATGAAAAGTTTTCTGAGTATTATAGTATGTATGGAGTCATTTTTTGAAATCTTTGGAGCTTATTATACTTTCGGTTATTTTTGGGACATATGGTTCTTCCAATAGTTACTTGTTTTTCACGATATTGATCTTCCATATCAAGTAATTTGATACATCACCTTTAAGTTTAAGAAAAACAAAGTTAGTGATGTTTGAAAAGTAAAAGATGTATGAAATTGAATTTAAGAATTGTGTTGATTGATTTGAAGAAGTTTTTATGATATCTTCGGTCGTTATTAAGATTGTGTTTAGATCCCACAAAATTTAGTCAGAGAAGAATGCAGAAGAAGATCGAAAATGAATTTTGAATTTCAAAGAAAATGAAAATGGTATGACACCATGAAAGTATCAAGAGTGAGAGAGAATCTCAAATGAGTTTTATAAATGGAATAAGCAACATCTGATACAGACTAGATTATATATAATCAGAGACAAAGGATAAGTATCCAGTACAACAGGCTGTAACCGAAAAAGGAATTAACATTTTCACACTTCAATATCCTTACAATGTATTATTACAACAACAAGCTATGCAGATGTTTAAGGATAAATTGTAATTTAAATTGAATTTTGTTTTTTATGAATAACCATAACGTACTCCTTAATTATTATTTAAACTTTACATGAAGCAATGTGTTAATTTAATTCATACGTATATCAGAAAAAAAGAATCCCTAACTTTGTTTTTTTCTCTTGTCGAGCATGAATCTCTTTCTTCTAATATAATATTTGGTTTTTCTTCGATTTTGTAATCTAAATATGCCAGATTCGATTCGAAATTTTCAGATATTTTCCAAATATTTGGTTACATGTATAATTAAAGAGTACTTTTCTTTCTTTCTTTCTATGACATTATTTTTTATTTCAATATTTCATCTCTAATGGCTTTTGTATACCAAATAGATGATTCACAAAGCCATACATGCAATTTCTTCGATTGTTATAATCATTTCAAATAAATCACCGATAGCAATTTATTAGAAGTAATCGTGATTTTGCAATCTGCTGAAGATCAATGACTACCGAAATGATTACGAAAAATGATGAGTTGCGCATATTCACAAGTTAGATCTTTCGATATCGTTGATTCCGTCTTTTAACAAGATATCTGTATTTATCATAATTTTTACCATCTTTTATGTATTAATGAAATTAAAAAAGAATTCCTTATGAAAAATATATCAATTTTATTTTAAAGATAGTTGTAATGCAACAATATATAAAAATCAACGGGTAAGGTTTTAGCCTCTTTTTTTTTCTTTCTTTCTTTCATTCTTTAACATTATTTTTTATTTCAATATTTCATCTCTAATGGCTTTTGTATGCCAAATAGATGATTCAGACAGCCATACAGACAATTTCTTTGATTGTTATAAATATTTCAAATATATCGCAGATATCAATTTATTGGAAGTAATCGCGATTTTACAATTTGTTGAAGATCCATGACTACCGAAATGATTATGAGAAATGATGAGTTGCGCATATTCACAAGTTATATCTTTCGATATCGTCGGCTCCGTCTTTGAACAAAATATCTCTATTTATCATAATTTTTACCATTTTTATGTATTAATGAAATTAAAAAAAGTTCTTTAAAAAAAATATATCAATTTTATTTTAAAGATATATAGTTGTAATCCATCAATGGGTAAGATTTTAGCCTTTTTTTTAAGATTTGACTATGTCAAGTATAAACAATAATTACCTCACTTGTCATATTGCAAAAATTAATATAAAAGTTTAGATATAAAAATTATTTGTATTTTTATAGAATTTCTATATCATTTTTTTTCCAATTTAACATGGAACGTACATAATTTTTATCCACTTTAATCATATGAAACCATAATTGTATTATTTTAATTTTTTATTTTTTAATAACGATACTTTATTTTTGAAAGGCACAACTTAGTTAAACTATTGACACCATAATTCATGATTGGATTCTTCACCTATAGGTATTCATAAAATAGGCCAAACAATCCGAGTGCATGTGTTTCATAATTAATGTTATTTGTTGTGGTTTGATATTATGCATGGATTTGGAACTCATCTCTTTTCACCAACAATAAGCATCGAGTTTGGCAAATGTGGTGGGACAAACTACCATTTTCTTAGAAGTTGCTCACTACACATGCACATCTTGTAGTGATAGTGTTCATCCAATTTGGTTGTTTTCTATAATTTGGCACTTTACTTTCTAGGTAGATATAATCATTATCAGATTGGGATCATCATTCTAATCTTGGCCAAGTTTTCTCACCCAGATGACACGGTTAAGAATGAACAACCATGGTGAATCTTCTTGGAACATTACTTTCCTTAGCATGAGCAACTGTACTTGTGTTTACTGAAAACGACTACATCAAATCTAATTAACAAGAAATTTCCAAGAAAAGCTTAATGAAGTGACATGCACTTATCTTCACCGCTAACTCAACTAGGTGAATTTTTTACTGCTAACTCAACCTTGTCCATAGACATATTGCTGATAAAGTTGCTTATAAGGCTGTTTGGTAATCATTATTATTATAGATTATGAGCTTATAATCAATCATCCAGCCTATAATTCATTATGTGGATGTTTGTTAAAATTTATAATAACTGATTATTTTAATCATAATTGAAAAAACTCATTATTTTCATAAATAGAAAATAATTGTTTTTAAAATTATCATAATTTATTAACAAAGTCGAGTTTAATTTTTTACTTCTTATTTTCTCTAAGCTATCAAGAAAGAAAAAAATAATAGCAGACTAAAAGAAAAAATCTTAGATCATCATTCTTTTGTCTCTTGTTTGAGAGCATTTTCTAAGATAATTAATTATTTTTAAAAAAATGTTTGTGGAAATTTGTTATAAATCCACCACCTAAAAACAAAAATATTAAGGCCAAATGGTGGATCTAAAATGTTCCTTTGCCGAAATCGATTTATTACGAAAATTCAATTTACTTTCGTAGTCCGTTGGTTAACGGAGATTGCATATCTCAAACCCCCACCGGCCAAGGCTCAACTTAAAGCTACATTATAACCAAAAAAATACACCAGCATATTTGGTCTTAGCTATAATATGTAGCCAAAACGAAGGAAAATTACCCCCATACTCACTTAGTAATTGGCCTAATGAGTGCGCTCGAAGAATAACTACTAAGAGCAAGGGCTATGGAGTGAGAGCCCTCATTGAATTTGAAAGAGATCAAAATAGATCAAATTAGATGTTACTATGGGATGAGAGCTCTCACCTACACACCCAAAATCATTCACATACTCATTCAGGTGAATTAGTGTTCAAAAATCTTCACTAGGAGGCTAAAGATTTGCCGCTCACCCAAAACCCACCAAAAACGGCAGAAGTTGATCCGTTCCAATAAATTTTCTATTTTTTTTATTAAACTCTTTTATGCGGGTCCATTAGAGTTTTATAAAAAAAAATGCCTAGGAGGAACATCTTTAGCCGCTTGGAGAGAAAAATTCTCTCCAAACGGCTGATCTTCAGCTAGACTCTCACTGGTTTTGGAAATGAATGAGTGTTAAAAACACTCATTCCATAGCCCTTGCTATAAAAGAATATAAAAGGTAAAGCTCAATTAAAACTCGTTGGATTAGTATATACCTAAACTAATTAAAAACTTAAGTGGACTAACAAATTATGTTAAGGGATGTCAAAATTATCATTACCAATTCTAACTAAAACTAGCTGATCGAATCTATGAATTCTATTTCATCATTTTCCTTCTTCCTCTTATCCTAAGTATAAGTCTTATGGGTACTAATCTAGCAGCTAGATTGACAATCCACGTTAGCTAGAATAACCATCTAAGTTTTATGGGAGTGCTAATATAGCAGCTAGATTAGCAGTCCACATCAGCTGGGACCACCAGCGATGAACGATTCAGCGCTTTAAACCTCAGCCGTCAGATCTGACTTAAATCTCCCAACGCTGAACCATTCCGCGGAAATGTGGTTTTCCCAGCGTTGAATGATTCAGCTAACTATCTAGCTGCTAGTTCACCTGCAGTGTTAACAAATAAACAACATTTTTTTTTTGAATCGCAACACATTTCTGCGACAGCTCAATCTAGTCCATAAGACTTAGCCAAACAACTGATTGGTCCTCTATCTCTCCATAGTTGCTGTAGTATTGTTTTCTTTTGGCTTGGCTATATTGAAACCATAGCCAACCATAAAATGCTTGCCTCGAGCTCGTCCATTTTCTTGTTCTCCAACCTTTCCATTTTACTTGCCAAGTACGTATGATCATTGAGCATTGTTGAATTGAATCAACCATTCTAGAAATAGCAAATCTTTTTCATACCACACAACAAATGGCACGTTTTGAAACAAACCAAATTGGTGAATCTTCTCACAAATCCAAGTGGTTATTGATAATGACTACATGAAATCCAAGTCCTAAGAAATTTCTAGGAAAGGTTAATTAATCATCAACTAATACACTTTTCTTTCACTCTCAATTTCAACTCATGTGAATTCTCTTTTTCCATTTGACAAATATATTCCGGTGACGTAAAAATTTGCAATTTATTTGTGAAGCTTGATCACTAATCTCTTTTAAAGACTAGACTTACACAAAAGAGTCAGCATTGACTTCAGTTGACCTTGCAAAAGGTAAACATTGACCTCAGCATGGATGTCATTAGTAGTGATTCATCACAACTAAAGTGTACACAAAGTGTAAGAAACAAATCTATATATAATTTGTCTGACCCACCTAAGCCACCTTCACTCACTTTACTTAATTATAGTTGTTCGTTAATGGGACCAGTAACCACCAAATTTTTATCATAAAACCAGTTTCTCACTCCTTAACCATTAGATCTAATCAACCAATTCACCCACACTCAACGGTCAAGATCAAAAGGCATCGTAACTCATAATTTGCAGCTGCAACAGGTGGTTGATTACTCCCTCGGTTTCTGAAAAAAGTTTACTCCATTTTAGTTTTTTTCAACCTAAAAATAGATCAGATTAGAAATTATATTTATTCTTTTCCAAAAATCAAATTGAAGAATGATAGTTATTATTTTCTTGAAACAGGGTGGCTAATAAAGAACTATTGTTGGTATAACAATCCCATTTCAATCAATATCTGTTATCATGAGTGTAAATCTATCAATGTTGCCCGATATGATGATGGCCAATTTAATTGAGAAAGATTCCGATGCTGCCGAGTATTGAATATGGGTACGGATTTACTACTGTACTATAGTGACATCCACTATCCAAATTTATCAAAACCTATTTATTCTCCCTGCTCCTAATTACACATTATCATAAAAAAGAAAGAAAAGATACACTAAAATCTAATTTTCATTAATTAATAAAAAAAAACATATTTTTTTTGACAACAAATAATAAATTAATAAATAAAAACATGAAATAAATATAATAATCACACAAAACTCCATTTCTTTGCAGCTCAGACTTGAGACATACTCTCTCTCTTTCTGCTTTCTTCTTCTTCTCTTCTTCGCAGCCTCTCTCTCTCAAACCCACCCCCACACAGCAATCCTCTCTCTAAATCTCGCAGAAATTAAACTCCTTTTTACTCTTTTCCATTTTCCCTAAATTTTTTGAATTTTTTTTCTAGGGTTTCATTTTTTTGAGTGATTGGAGCCCCCAAATTCAGTTGATTACTTCATGGTTAGTATCATTTTAGTAGGTTACTTTGATTTGGGGGAGATTGGTTACAGTTACTGGATATCAATTTGGAGTAATTTTTTCAAGTGAAGAAGGGGATTCAATTTGGGCGTGTTTTTGGCTGTTTAAAGGTAAGTAGAGTGAAGTTGTTTTTTTTTAGTTTAATTGTTCATTTCTGAGTGTTTTGTACTTGTTTTGTTGTGTTTCTGTATGGGTTTTTAGTTGAATTTGTAGATCTGTGTTGAAAGAGGGGTTTTGATTTGAGGATTTTGGTTTAGTAGTGAGTATTGAGTAGAGGGATGATAAGGAATCTAGGTATGTGGGTGAAATTTTAGGAATTTTTGTCAGAATGATCTATTAAGTGTACTTAGGATGAAAGATTAGGATTTTGAATTGGTGGAAAAATTTGATATCACTTGGATATGTGGAAGTTATTGGAATTACAGTGGACTTGTAACCTGGTGGGAAAACAGTGTGAAATTGTGGATCTTTGAGCGATGAAATAGTCTATTTGTTTGTATATTATTTATGGCTAGACGAAAGGTTGGGTTGAGGAGAAACATGCAACTGTCTGAGGACAATGTGTTCAAGAGATTTCGTATTGGGTGGCTTATCAGAACAAAATGAAACTAATTTTGGAAATCTTCTATTGTTGTTTTGTTGGTATACTTTGAAACCCCGGTAGATGTTTTGGATGGAAACGATAATGAACTTAGAAAGATCGATGTTTTCTTTTTAGTAGAAGAAAGTGAACCATCTTGGCATTGGGAGTCAATTTGGGTCTTAAAGATATGCCTGTCAGTTACTACTATTAGGTGAAGTGTTTAGCAAACAAATACTGATAAATTTCTAGTCATGCTGGTGCTGATTTTGTTTGGAAGCTTCGTGGTGGAGTCCATATTGTGTTGGATGCTTAATTTTCTAATTGATGGTACCATGTATTCAGCGAGGCCTGGTCGAACGTGTGCCAGTGACCAACTAACCCAAGTCTCTAGGCAGTATATCTATGTTATCTTACAGTTAAAGATGCGATGGAACTTCTGATGCATTCTGTTATTACTAGTGTGTTTATTGTTTTGTCAATGAAGTTGCCAGATAACCATATTTGGAAGGGCATTTACAATATGTTCTTTAGCATGCTTTTGAAGGGAACTCACCAGATTGCCTATACGTCTAATTTGTCATGGTTCTAGAGGCATATTTGTGTGATCAGCAATACTATTTGGAGATTGAAATGCTTGTATGTAGCAGTAAGTCACATTAGAGGGTTGATGCAGCTTCAACGTGCCATCAACTAGGGCTCTTAACCAGGCTTTACTTTATCATGAGAGCACTAATTTACTCACTAGGATTGGCTTTTCGTTGGCCAGTATGGTATCAAATCATTTGTATTATTTTGAAACATGTTATTGACGGATGCTGGAACTCTAATCTATTTATCAGTTTACCTTTTGTATTCTATGTTTACATCATCGAATTACATACTAGTTCCTAGTGTAGTAAAATTGCACTCTTAGAGCATGTCAGCATGATATTTGATTGTATGGTGATTTTATTATCTTTAATCTTCTTTATAGGTTCTTCCACCAGCAGTTCGTATTGATAACTGCTTTTCGGTAAAATGCTCAGATAGTGGTAGCTATAGGTATCTGTGACTGCTCTTTTGTTTGGGAGCTCAATATAGACTTCAGCAAGTGGACCTTCTCATAAACGGAAGCATCCTTGTGGGAAAACATCCACCTATTTATCCTACTGATGAGCACAGATAATTCGTTTTTTCCTGGGTGCTGAGACTATTGAACCACATCAGTTAGTAGTCAAAACTTTGTTGATTTATATAAGAAAGTAGTTAATCATGCCTTCGTGGTGGGGCAAATCTTCTTCCAAAGAAGTAAAGAAGAAAACAAACAAGGAGAGCTTCATGGACACACTACACAGGAAATTCAAAACTCCGACTGAAGAAAAAGGCACCGTTATAACAGGAGGATCTCGAAGACGTAATAGTGACATAGTTTCAGAAAGGGGTTCTCAATCTCGAGCAGCATCAAGATCACCATCACCGTCATCCAAAGTATCACGATGTCAAAGTTTTGCAGAAAGGACCCAGGCACAACCGCTTCCGCTTCCTGGAGGGCCCTCTGCAAAAGTAGGTCGCACCGACTCGGCCCTTAGTGTACAAAGACCTGGACGTGAAAAATCCTCCAAACCCTCATTGTTTTTGCCTCTTCCAAGACCCGATTGTATTTCGAACAGGACTGATGCCACTGATGTTGATGGAGATTTGGCCACTGCTTCAGTATCTAGTTCTACCTCTACTGAGAGTGAGGATCCATCCGACTCTCGTCTTGTTAGCCCTCAGGCAACTACTGTTGCCAACAGTCCTTCAAGGTAAGATTGCATGAAACTTTTAGATATTTTTTGTCAGTACACTTACTAATCCACTTTTTTTGTTTGGATCTTTTTCTGACTTCTTAGTCGTACCTCTCTGCAGGGGCACACTCAACAAGGATCAGTTTCCTGCTGTCACTTTAAAGAACTCGAGAGAGTCATTAAAGCCGGCTAATTTAGTGTTCAATCATCCAGTTCTTTCAACCTCACCTAGGCGGGGCCCATTAAGCAATTATGCCCCCACATTGCAGATCCCTCAAAACAGTGCTTTCGCCAGTGCTCCAGATAGTTCTATGTCAAGTCCTTCTAGAAGTCCTATGAGAGGGTTTGGTACGGAGCAAGTTGCAAGCTCTGCTGCTTTTTGGGCAGGTAAACCTTACGAAGCTGCTCTTCTTGGATCTGGCCACTGCTCGAGTCCAGGTTCTGGTCATAATTCTGGGCATAATTCAATGGGAGGAGATGCAATGGCGCCGTTGTTTTGGCAGCAGAGCAGGGGTAGCCCCGAGTGTTCCCCAATACCTAGCCCTAGAATGACAAGTCCAGGACCTAGCTCCCGGATCCATAGTGGTGCTGTCACTCCTCTTCATCCACGGGCTTGTGGAACAGTTACAGATGCAACACCAAACTGGCCTGATGATGGGAAGCAACAAAGTCACCGTTTGCCACTTCCTCCTTCAAATTCATCTCCTTTCTCTCCATCAAGCTCAGCTGCAGGATCTTCTTCAGTTCCGCGAAGTCCTGGAAGGGCAGAGACTCCGGTACCCCCAGGATCGCGCTGGAAAAAGGGAAAGCTACTAGGCAGAGGGACATTTGGACATGTTTATGTTGGATTCAATAGGTACACCCAGTTTCTTGTTAGTGTTCCCTTGATTTTCCTGTTACAATATTCTGTTGTTCTTAGTACTGATATTTCTGTGTGATTAACCTGGATTTAGCCTTGCAACCTAGTCTAGTACATAAATTTGTATTAAAATACTATATTGTTATTCTCAGTCTATGTATAGGGTTCCCTGCGCAAGCAATTTGTAATTTGTTCTCTTTTAAATAGTCATCCTCAAATGATCACGTGTTGTTGTTAAAACTCCCCTCTTATTTCATGTTGTTTCTATTACAGAGAAAGTGGGGAAATGTGTGCAATGAAGGAGGTTACACTTTTTGCTGATGATGCCAAGTCAAGAGAAAGTGCGAAGCAGCTGGGGCAAGTAAGACTTCCAATAGATTGTAGGAGCCTGTTTGTCTTCTTTGTGTTCTCTGCAACTCAATTATATTCTTCCTCTGCATTGATATGTTAATTTTGGTTGTCATTTTAGGAAATTATCCTGCTGAGTCGGTTGCGGCATCCAAATATAGTACAGTACTATGGGACTGAGACAGTAAGTGTTCGGCTGATGGTTTTAAAAATCTCATACTCTTTGTAGACTTCTTATGGTTGCCATCTAATGGATATTTTCTTACTATCACGACTTTAACACTTCATCAATTGCAATCCCAAATAAGAGATGATTTCATACTCTACTCTGTGCTATGACTTGTCACATTTCTTCCATTCTTAGGAAATTAAATGGCAGCTTTGCCTTTTTTTTTTTTTTTTGTCAGCTGATGGTCTAATATGTTTTTCTGGAACAGGTAGATGATAGGCTTTACATCTACTTAGAATATGTATCTGGTGGCTCCATCTATAAGCTCCTTCAAGACTATGGGCAGTTTGGTGAACTAGCAATACGTAGCTATACCCAGCAAATTCTTTCAGGGCTTGCTTATTTGCATGCAAAGAATACAGTTCACAGGTATTCTCTTCTCATTTTAAAACATTGCGGGTAATAATGATGTAAATTTTGGTGTGTTATTTATAAATCTGTTTTTTTTTTTTTGCTGTTCAGGGATATCAAAGGAGCAAATATACTAGTGGACCCCAATGGGCGGGTCAAACTAGCGGATTTTGGGATGGCTAAACATGTAAGTCTTCTCATCTCCTCTACCTCTTTCCCCTGTTTCATTTTTAAGGCGTGTCCACTCACATGTTAATAATAGTGTACCCTAGTCTAATTACCTATAAGTTCACTTTTCTACTTTTCCCCATGAACTATCTTATAAGTTACTTTTCTGTTGTCCCCTGTAAAGACATTAACAATTCTTCATTTGTGGTTAAAAGGCTTACCGAACATTTTTCCGCTGAATATGTATCACCTATTCTCAAATATGATGTTTTTGATTTTAACTTATCCATATCTAGTTCATCGTGCTTCTTTTACCAAGCGATGTGCCTCTTCACTGTGGGCAAAGCTCCTATTTGCTAATACTTATCTGTTTTTTAATTCATGATGAACTAAAATGAGCATGGGTTTCACTATGCTTATCCGTAACTAGTTCATTATGCTTCATTTTCACTTGTCCTCTTCAACATGTATTTCAATTTTTGGTTGGTGAGTGCTCTATTGGTGAAGTTCTGCTTGATAAAGTATGCCCAATTGAGTACTCATAGGCATTAGTACATGCACAACTTTTTTGTCTTGGATTATCCGGTTTTGTTTAGATTTTTAATTCTCGACTGTGCTGATATTACAGATTACTGGGCAGTCTTGTCCATTATCGTTCAAGGGAAGCCCTTACTGGATGGCACCTGAGGTAAAAGTTGTTTCATGCTCGAGCTACTGCTGCTGTTTGGTTTAGAGCATACTTTCAATTGCATCTAAGCTTTTCTATCTTTCATGCAGGTTATAAAAAATTCTAGTGGCTGCAATCTTGCTGTTGATATATGGAGCCTTGGATGTACAGTTTTGGAGATGGCAACTACAAAGCCTCCTTGGAGCACTTATGAAGGGGTCAGTTGCTTGGATTCTGGAACCTACGTGATGTCCTTAATTTGCATTTCAAAATTGATCCAAGAAGTTTACTTTTTACAGACTAAAGATACCAACTCTTTTATCTCTGAAAACCTATTGTCCAAGATAGCATTATTCCACTTGGCCTTCTGTTTGCAAATGTCTGATCTTCTTTGTATTCTTTGAAGGTTGCTGCGATGTTTAAGATTGGGAACAGTAAGGAACTTCCCGCAATTCCTGATCATCTTTCAGAGGAAGGTAAGGAATTTGTGAAGCTGTGCTTGCAACGGAATCCACTTCATCGTCCTACAGCTGCTCAGCTGTTGGAACACCCGTTTGTGAAAAATGCTGCTCCAGTTGAAAGACCGATTCTCGGACCCGAGCCTTTAGAATCTCCGGGGGTTACAAATGGCATGAGATCTCTGGTTAGATGCTAATATTACTCCTTTACTCTGCAATATGTTATTGTTGTGTTTTCTTTGCTTCTATTTTATTGTTTTATATAAGTAATTTAGAAGTCTCCATTTAGTGAATCCATGCTTATGAGGACTCTAAATGCTTCGTTTCTTATCATGTCTTACACTGTCTTGGACTAATGATTTCAGTTGTAAACCTTGCTTTCTCTTCCTTGTGTTTTTTTTTAATGGTTTGGGCAGTTTAACAACAAAGATCAGCACTGATACAAGAGCGCATTGTTCGAACTTAGATTGTGTTCGTTTAAGAAAATTTCTTGAGATAGTGTTATATGCTGTGTTACAACGATATGCCTAAAAAAATAGTTCAGCCGTATAGATACGTATTTACACGGATGCGCGTACTAATACTCCAATACTTCAAGATACAACTCAGTTAGAAAACTTTGACTGAATATTAGATACCAACAGCTGTTGAGATAAATCTCAATACCTTAATATTAGAGAATTTAAATATTTTACTAGATTCTATGAGAAGTTTAAAGTACAGTGACAAAATATTAGTTCCAAATCCGTCCACTGATCTTGCTCTAGACTTTCTTCCTTCTTATCCAGACTTTTTCTCTCCAGTGAAGTTAATCATACATATTATATGCATATATCTTGCAATTTCACTACTTATATATCTATGTTAAGCTGATATTTATGTTGTGTGTGCCGTATCCACGTATTTTAGTTTTTTAAGTTGTCGTATCAAAGTAGCGTATTGGATACAAGATACCGTGTCCTTATCGTTGTAACGTAGGTTATATGTAAGTGATATAATCTCGGCGAGTGGTTGTTGGTTGTTAGTGGTAGAGCATAATTCTTGTAGCTGGCGCAGTATTTGGTTACAGAACCGATTATAGGGGGGTGGTTGGTGTTTATCAACATAATTTATATTAGGAAAGAAACAGAAAAAAGAGGTAGGACATTATCTTTCCTCAAAGAAGAGAGGACTAAGAATTTGATAACATTTTAGGTTCACTGTGGCTTCAGTGATATATGGGAAGTATAGGATGTCACCATTGGCTAAAGCACACAAAGCACTGAAAAAAAAAGTTCTGTTTTGTTACAGAAGATATGATATTACTGATTCTTAGGGAAGACAAGTATGGTTTTATGGGCCTTGACATCCCGAATATGGTATCAGTTATTTCGATCCTGATAACTGGGTTGTTCTTGCAAAAGGGTGATGAGAGTGTAAGATCTTATGCAATGGGATGTGTAAAGGGGGAGTTAAGGTATATAAGAGAGATCTTTGGAAGTTGTCAGGGCTATAATGGATCTTCTATGGATTGATGTCCTAAATGCAACTTTAGATGTAGCCTGCTTTCACATCTTCCGAATCTTAAATTTGCTATTAGTTTCATATTGTTTTGTCGCATTTGTTATCAGTGCGGTCATGTGTAAGTATTATTCATGTGCAAGTATTATTCCCTCGAGTAGTAGAGTGAATTATGTGAACCTCTTTCGTAAACATTATTTAAAGCATCTGTTGATACTCGTGGCTTCTGTAATTAGACTACTTACAGATGTTAATGTGGTTTCATGGTCAATATTCAGGGCGTTGCGCATGCAAGGAACCTTTCTTCCTTGGATTCTGAAGGATTAGGACCAGGGTCAGGATTACATCAGTATAGGGGTGTAAAAACATTTCTAACTTCCAGGTCAGATTTATGTCCTCAGTTTCTTTTATATATCAGTTGTAAATCGAAACTTGAGTTTGACTTGATTACTTTTCTGATTTTATTTGCGTGTTCCCAGTGATAGCCACATGCTGAAAAACTTATCATGCCCAGTATCGCCCATTGGAAGCCCTCTTCTGCATGGAAGATCACCGCAACATATGAATGGAAGAATGTCGCCGTCTCCCATATCTAGTCCACGTACAACCTCTGGATCATCGACACCTCTAACTGGTGGCAATGGAGCCATACCATTTCATCATTTGAAGCAGGGTTACTCCCATGAAGGTTTTAGCATTTCAAGGTCTCCAAACAGCCACTATGGCAATGGCTCTACCTATCATGACACAAAACCTGATCTCTTTCGGGGGCTTCAGCCCTCATCTCATGGGTTCCGGGAATTAATGGCGTCAGATAAAGAAGTTCGTGGAAAGCAATTTGGTAGGCCTGCTCATGAACACCAAAGGGAACTTTATGATGTACAGACAGTTTTGGCAGACCGTGTATCTCAGCAGCTCCTGAGGGATCAAATAAAGTTGAACCCATCTCTGGATCTTAATCCTGGCTCTCCAATGCTCGGGCGCAGTAATGGTATGTAATATCGCAGACCCATACAGTCCAAGCCTGACTCGTAAGCAAATCAAATGATCTGTCCAGGTCGGTTCATTTTGGGGGTTACAACAAACCCATTTGTACATTAAGGACCAGAAAAGGAAAGTCAAAATTCATGGAATAAAATTATTTTGAAGCTGTGGCTGAAAAGGAGAAGATGGTTCTGACAAGTGAAGTGACCGCGTTATTGGGACTTGTTGGCAGATACTATGGGGATTCAGATTCAAGTTTGATATGCTTGAAGTCAAGTTTTCAGGTAAACTAACTTATTGGAGATTGACTAGAAAATCCATACTCTGAAGTGAAAAACGAGAACAGCTTACAGTAATCAAAATTTCAGCAGTTCTGAGAATAGGCGAAAAAGCATTCCTAGTAGTGGAAAGAACTGTAAATTATTATAGGTCATCATAGCACAAATGAAAAAAAGAAGAAGAAGAAAATGAGCATGTTGCAAATATACTAGTAGCACTTGGCACCAACTCTGTATTTTTTGTTCTTTCCTGATATCTTGTTCTAAAATTGGGTGTACAGAAGGTGGGAGGAGGATTTTAAGGACTGGATTTTTGCCAATGTTATGAAGAATTTTTCGAGCCTCTACAAAAATCATGATAAACCTTTAACTACTAGTTTCACGTAATATCCAAAAAAAAAATTGTGCAAGAAAGACATATCTGAAGCATCTCCAAAGAAATCTTTACCTAATTCTTTTCTGGCTCCAGACTTCTCTACACATAAGTACCGGTGTTAAGCGAAACCAAGCTCTCCATATAAACCACTGGTTGTCTGTGACATAAGGGGATGCTAATGATATGGAGTTCCTGGACATTCAACATTCTTTGTGATCCATTGCTTGGATCAAATTATACAAACCCATAGTCGACATCAATCAGAAATTCCCCATTTTGAAGAGACCATATGGGCTTCGAGTAAAGATATTTGGGTATTATTTGCTGGGAACATGTGAATTGTTTAGTCCAAGATGCATCAACTCCATACTTCCTCATCACCCATATATCGGTACGAATCCGAGGGATATTTGAGACTAAACAAAGACAATCACCCAATGTTCCTAGATTTCTACGGGCTTTTCGATTTCCTTGATACAACGTAGTTTGTTCTGGTAATAATGGCAACTCAAGGACTTTCTCACTGCTAATATCAAAAGACACAATAACTTCAGGAGAGTTTTCTTGAGTGACTGCAACACCTAACCAATGAAGAGCTCCATTGAAAAGCAAACCACGGAATCTTCTTTCATAAGGAAATGTGTAAGGACTTGCTCGAGTGCAACTCCATGTACTTGACCCTAATGTATAAACTTCAACTTCAAAGCAACTCGAGGTTTCGTTTTCCGAGATCCTTACTAACTTGTAGTCATCGATGATGTGATCATAACCAAACCCATATCTATTGCAACGATTATCTGAGTAAAGACTGAAATCACGCTTATGTACCGGTATTTTCTTATACTCCCTGGTTGATGGGTTCCATATACAAATACTAGCGTCCTTGCAAAGCATACTAGCACCCAAAATGTCACTTGAAATACCCATGCAAATTAAGCCATTACAAGAACCCAAAACGTCAACTTGGTTATATTCTAATGGGTAATCCATCCGAACAGCTCCATTGCATTCGCATGATGAATCCAGCAACGATGAGTATGATGATATTGAAGCATAATCCATGGAGTAAGTTGCAGGGACCTTGATACCTCCATCCCAGATGTAATCTATAAACACGAGCTTAGGGTTGTTGTTGTTTTGGATGGTAAGATTAAAGTGATATTTGATGAAACTAGGGCTACGTAGTAGAGTGCGCCATGGCTTGCAGACACACCTGCATGATACGATGGAAATATATCTACTTGAATCTCTTGTGGAAGGCTAAGCAAAGTCGACTTAGATGATTTTTTCTTCATCTTATTCTACTAGCAGTGGAGGATTAGGACTTCCTTGGACCCCAAGCAGCAACAAACGTCTTATAAACTGAAAAAATAACTTGGGGGTATTATTTTAAAGTAGGAATTACCGATAAGTACCATTATGGTAGTCTTAATTAGTGGCAGGTCCACCCACTAAAGCCCAGTAATCAGAGGTCCATAATAAAAAGAAAAAGAGAAAATTGGACCAAATTTTTTATCCCTTGGTCCGGTACACGTGCGAGTTGTCATAATCCGCTTTTAAAAATACCCAAACTACCCATTCCCTGATAATATATATATATTTCTTAAAAAATCAGCATTTTTTACAGATCTGAGTTCCGATCTCCTCCTCTCTTTCTGCTTCTGCTCAAATTTTGGTGCTGCTTTTGGATTACGAGCTAGAGCTTTTTTTGAAGATCTCCTTGAAGATTTACATGTATGTTATGTAATATCTCTTTTTGCTGCCGTTGTTTTTTTTTTTTCAACTGAATCTGTGAAGATCAGATCATTTTGATTATGTTTTCACTTTTTTGTTTCGTTTTTTGCGTTTATTTTTGTTTTGGTTTGTTTTTTTATGAATCTTGATCGTAATTATTCAATTTTTTGGTTAGATTATGATGTTTTTAACACATTTGAACTTTCGATTTGATTATCTTATTGTTTTCGCTTCTTTATTTTATTAAAATCGTGCTTGTTTGTTGTTTCAGGGGTATTATCCAACAGTACATATGTTGCATACTGATACAAATTGTTTTTGATTCTGTTTTGTTCTTAGTTTTATCACTTGTTGTTGTTGGTTCATACGTACATATCTTCGATACTGAAATAAAACTCTCTCGATTATGTTATTTTGATAGATTCTTTACATACAATTTTTTTTTAGTTCACGAATCAGCAGTATATATGTGGCATACTGATACAAACTCCTTTTTTTGGGTTGATCCATTAGTACATATGTGTAGTACTGAAATATGTGCTTTAATTCGGCTGTATTCATGGATTCATCAGTTTTAGTTCATGAATACGCAGTACGTATATGGCATACTGATAAAAACTTCTATTTATTTTGTTTTATTCAAAGTTTTGCCACTGTTTTTGGGTTCCATCCATGAGTACGTATGTGTAATACTGAAACATGTGCTTTGATTCAGTTATATTCATGGATTCATCATTTCTTCTTTACATGCGGTTGATTTTTTAGTTCATGAATACGCATTACTTATATGGTGTACTGATAGAAACCTCTTCTTGTTTTGTTTTATACATAGTTTTGCCATTGTTTTTGGGTTCGATCATGAGTACGTATGTGTAATACTGAAATATGTGCTTTGATTATGTTATATTCATGAATTCTTATTTACATGAAGTTGATTTTTAGTTCATGAATATGCATTACGTATATAGTGTACTGATAGAAACTTATTTTGATTCTATTTTATTCAAAGTTTTGCCACATTTTTATTTGTTTGATCCATGAGTACGTATGTGGAATACTGAAATATGTGCTACTTTTGTATAGATTTTTCTGTGTTTACAGTGCATATAAAGGTTTTCCTTTATTTTTCCTATGATTTAATAATGTATTAAATAAATATTAGAGATTAATTGATATTATCCTACAATATATGTGATGTAAAACATTTTCTAATTCATTTATCATTGATTCTAACAAACTTGTACTTTTCCTGTAAGCAGTGCAACATATATATACTCGAATTTGTAAGCAGTTAGCGGATACGTGTTTTATTTGTAAGCAGAGCGACATATATGTACTCAGATTTGTAAGTAGTGTAGCATATATGTACTCGAATTTATAAACAGTGTAGCAAATATGTACTCGAATTTATAATCAATGTAACATATATGTACTCAGATATAATGAACATGTAAACACCCACGTTTGCTAACAATGGGTATTATGGTCATTTCCATGTTTTAATTAATTTTGGACCTCTAAATAAAAAAATCCGGTTGGAACCTAGTATAACTAACTTTGTGGACATAGGACCAAACAACAAAGTTTCCTATTTTAAATTCTTAAAAAAGGAAATAGGGTTTGCAAAAATAGGAAGCACAGATACCCTTGACCATTTTACCACTAAAAAAGAAAATAAGAAAAGTAAGAACAGGCACCTAGCTATGCTGGTCATCCTCGTTCCCCAAAGTTTCATGCGTTCCACGAGGTCCCAGGTTCAAGCCCCCAATGACGTAATATTGCAGAAATTAACATGGAAAGTAAAGATAGTTTGCCCCCCTTGTGACACAATCTCGGCCCTCCATCCGCTTCGGATCCTTTGGCTAGGTTACCCATGAGACTCGCTGGTAGGCTAGCAAAACAACCTGCTCAATTAATGTAGTAGATATAATAATATTTTATTTCTTATAAAAATAAATAAATAAATAAATCCTTGACAACTTAATCTACGGCATGGACAGGTCGAGCTATACTATGAGAAGCATCGAATAGGTTACCCAAGCCAGTTAGGTATATTGGTCCAGGCTAGGCCACAGGAGCCTTTGGAATATTTATCTTATTTTTTTAGAAAATCCTTCCTAGTTTGGGGCCTATGCATATTATTTGAGGCCAACAATTACAAGAAAAGATAATATAATTTGGAGTAAAATGGATAATCCCTTGTCCAATTATTTTACTAAATGGTTAAATTTGTGAGGGTAAATTACCCGATGGGCACGTGTCGACATCTCAAGAGATGGTTTCATGATGAGATGATATGGTAGGAGCACCGAATCATACTCTAAAAGGCGCTTTTGTCTGAATCGAGACGCCTGCCACCAACACTACATGCCTGACACGTGTGAAGAGTGGTCTAATCCTCTCATATGGTCAAGTCTAAAGAAGGATCAGAAGAGGCGTGGACGAACCTACATCGTATCAGAAGACTCGGACGATCTATACTATAACCCAAGGATGATGTAGCATGAGGATCCCCAAGGAAGAGCAACACAATGATGTACAGGGCGAGAAAACTCGGAAGGAGAACCGAGCAGTGCATCACGAGGAATAGTATAGAGCTCGTCCGAAGTAATGAGAAGATGTATGATGGCTCCACCAGCTCGGCGAGACCAGACCTCCACGAGTCTAATTTGCCTATAAACACCGGTCCATGTAGAAGGAGACATACAAGCAATGTATTATTAGATTGTCTTTCTACAGAAAATTCCTGAGAGAGATCTGGAGATAGAGAGAGTGATAAATCTAAGTGAAATTTGTAGCTCTTTCAAGGGTAAGATCCTAATCATCAATAAAAAACATCTTCTTTCCCGTGGACGTAGGTCTTCATGGCCGAACCACGTTATATGCTTGTGTCAATCTTTACTTCTATGCTATTTACATCTTGTTTATCTATGAATCTTGAATGTTAGTAGCTTTATAGCCTTTAGATTTACTTGGATGTAGTCATCAGAAAAGATGCAACTACATTTTGGCGCTAGAAACAGGGAGATATGAATATTTAGTCCACCTCCCTAATAACAGCTCAATATTTTTTCTTAATCTCGCTAAGAGAGGTGGTTTTCACACCACTGTGTAGAAATCTGTAAAGTTCATGAGTAGATCTCGGGATCAAAAAGATCTATACGATCAGTAAAGTCTTGAAGATCCTCCGAATCATCAGATCTATACCCCTTTCCGTTAATTTTCTTTAAGATACTAGTTCTTTTATGATATCTCATATCTTCTTGAAGATGCTCAGGAGAGTTGAAGATCGGAGTGAAAATGAGGTTTAGAACACTTCAAACACCACTCAAAATATCTCTTCTGTGAAAGGGCTGGGAAAGAATTTTAGTCAGTAAACTTCATAAGAAAAAATATCATCCTATGAAAGTTGAAAAGACAAACTATTCATGATGTTCTTCATCTTTAAAGGAAACTCAAGACAGTCCATGATCTTCTTCTTAGAAATCTAACTCTACGTCAAGGGGAAGGATCAATGAGTACATAATCAATCATCAAACTTAAAGTTTGTTCAAAATCAAAAGTTTAAAAATGATAAGAAATGTTTCCTAAAAAGGGAAAACGTGCTCAATCGTCATAATTTGATTTTTTTCCCAGTAAAGGTATGACGTGTAGAAGGAGGTAGTTTTCTCGAAAAAAGAGGCAAACAAAACACCTTTTTCATCACTAAGACTTTATGCAAGTAGGGAATGTTTTTGACATCTTCGCATGTCTCCAAAATTTACTGATAAGTCATCCTGTACTAGAACTGTCCAGTATGAACTATGACTTAGCAAATGCACATGACCTGCAAATTTAGGGTCCCGCTTTTCAGAAGGAAAAGACAAATTAAGCATTATTGCATATCGCAGGTAAGGCGATGGTGATGAGACGATCCGCTCGCACGATCCAAGGTGAAAATGGTAGATCCCAACCTGAAGGACTTGAAGATATGGAGTTAGGCGAAACTATGCACAACTGCGCACTCCCAGGAGAGGGACAACCCGATAACCAATATCGGAAAAAGCTAACAGATAACTCTAGCTCTGACGAAGAAGGAAATCCCTTCGAAGGACAGGGCGATATCCATCTTACTCAACCAGGAGGGTTGAATTGTTTTCCACGGCAAACAACAAACAACGAGGTTAAGAAGGACGATCCTCAAAATCTCAGCGAGGCCAATGCAACTATCGCAACCATCCTGAAAGCACAAAGTGCACAAGATGAGAGAATGAAAAAGTTACAAAGATGTAACAGAAGGCTAGAACGGAGAAACCGTAGGCTAAAACGCAGGGTGAAGAAAAAGGTTCCACTCATGGAGGAGATCCCAGAGGAGGAAAATCCTTTCGAAAAATTACAAGATGACAAGCGAGTTAACATTCCTGATATCTCAAACGAGGAGACAGAAGAACAGTTTCCCAAGGGGAACAGAGAAGTCCTAAACGAGGAATATTTTCCCTCAGAAGGGTCATCCGATGTAGATCCCAAACACAAGCGGGAAAGGAAAAAGGAGGGAGAACCTAGAAACAACTGTGCGACTGAGAATCTCTCAGTTGTAAACCCCAAGAAAGGAGAGACTTCAAAAGAAAAGTCAACTCGCTCCAAGGTGTTAACACATGCTGAGCAATCCGACGAGGACTCAGTACGATCAAGATATCGTCATCCGGAGACCTCGTTCTCACACGAAAGGGAAAGAGGGCGCAATAAAAAAGCCGAAGGAAGGCACATTGATGACCAAATACATGCTCTGCCAACTCGAGGAAAGAGGGAAAAATTTTGGCGGAAGTAATGCAAGAGGCATGACCCCTCTAGAAGAGTCTACTGGCCCAGCCATTTCCAAGGAAATGTTCGCTCCCAATATTTGTGACTCCCTTCAGCGGGACTGGCGATGCAATAAAACACCTCGGGTCCTATCGCATGACACTAACCCAGTAGAACCACTACGACGTAGTAATGTGTAGATTTTTTCCAGCCAGTCTAAAGGACGAGGCACTAATGTGGTTCAATAACTTTCCGAAGGAGTCAGTTATGTCCTTTGCCTTCTTATCCAAATTTTTTCTAGAAACATACATACACGACAACCGAGTCAAACCATAAATTGATATGTTGTTCCAATTAGCGCGAGGACCAAACGAATCTCTTCGATCTTTGGTGACTCACTGGAGAAAATTATGTTCCGAGATCGGAAGAGTCCCAGAGGCCTACGCGATCTTAGGCTTCAAAAACAGTCTAAGGAAGACAGATCCCATATTCGTCTGCATGTACGAAACCATGGCACATTGTCTAGGAAAGTTGAGAGAAATTCAAGACGACTACATATCCCTTGAGGAGCTCCAAGATGGGACCTATGAAAAATTGGTAAAAGGAACCAATAAAGGAGCAACTACGGTAGAACTGCAGAACCCTCAACTACAAGTCCGAGGAGCAGGACGACCCAACAGCGGGTCCACTCCGTTCGATAAATATCAAAGTGGAGGATGGAAAGGGCGAGACCAAGCCCAACAAAAGAAGGGAAAATTTGTAGACCCAGTCTACACAAAGCTAAATGCCTCCATATCCGAGATCTTCAAGAATATCGACGGAAAATGTAATATCACCTACCCGTGGAACAGAGGACAGCAGCCAGAGCGCACTAAAAACAAAACATATTTCTGTGAGTTCCACCAGTTCTATAGCCATACGACGGACCCGTGTAGAGATTTGAAGAAAATGGTGCAAGACATGATTGATGAAGGCAAAATCCAGGAGTATATCGGGCAACCAACGATTCCATCGGTGGTAGGAACACCCGTACACCACGTGGAAATACCACGCGAGGCACAATACTTGGGATGCAATATCGCATTCAGTTATCATTGCACCTGCACCTGAAGGAAGTATCACAGGGAGAATTCACAAACGAAACTTTGAAGGCGACGAAGTTTTCAGTGTGGCAAAAGTACCTCCCATGCAGGATTGGATGAAACAATCCATCATCTTTTCAGCCTTAGTGGAACCCGAAGGCAGAAGAAACCATAACGATCCACTGGTGGTCATGATGGCTATCGCATTCCCCGAACATGAAGACGAGGGAGAAAAGCCAAAGGCATTGCCATGGGCAATGCCAAAAATATTGATCGATGGAGGAAGTTCTTTTGAAATCCTGTTTTACGAGACGATAAAAAAAATAGGCCTCAGAGAGGAATGCCTTATACCATTTACCTGTAACATATTAGGTTTTAATGTCTCGTCCACTCTTCCGAGAGGGGATGTAACTCTGGAGATTCTTGTTGGAAAAATCCTCACCCACACCACGTTCTGTGTCGTGGACGTGCTTTCACCATACACAACCATTGATGGGCGATCCTGAGTCCATAGGATCAAAGGAGTCGCGTCAACTTATCATCAGAGACTAAGGTTTCCGACACCCGATTGGATCGCAGAGATCATCGGGGACTCAGGCGAGGCTAAGTAATGTTACAACATGGACGTACAAAACGGCGAAAAGAGGGTAAATTCCTCTAAAGCAAAGAAGAAAAGGGCCAAGAATGATAAAAGATAGGCTGAAATCGATGCATATATTGGAGTGACAAACGAAGCGAGGGGATCAGACAATTTACCAGCCTCAGACAGTGTTCCAAACTCGGACTTACCCATGGAGCCCATACAAAACCTCTCTGATATTGGAGAGTTAAGGTCTAACTTCTCGGCCTCAGAGCCTACGAAGGAAGTCAACATCAGAACACCCGAAAATCCGGGTATGGTTAGGATTGGAACTCTCCTCGACAATGAGGAAGAAGAAAAATTAGTACGAGTATAAAAGAATACTCTGATGTATTTGCATGGCATATGGAAGATATGACTGAAATAGACCCAGAAGTCTATTATCATCATTTGAAAATATATCCTAAGCATAAACCCGTAAGGCAAAAGATGCGAAAGGTGGCACCAGAATATCACGAAGCAATTCAAAGATAATTAAAAAATATGGAGGCATCAGGAGTCATCCGAGAAGTGCAGTATCTAATATGGATATCCAACATGGTGATAGTGCCAAGGAAAAATGGGGGAGTGCAAATTTGCATTGATTTTAGTGATCTTCATAAAGCCTGCCCAAAAGACATCTTTCCACTCCCCAATATTGATCAACTCGTAGAAGCAACATCCGGATGTGGGATACTGTCCCTAATGGATGGATACTCAGGTTATAACCAAATCCCACTCGCCGAGGAAGACCAAGAGCATACCGCCTTCTTCACTCCCCGAGGTCTATATTGCTACACTAAAATTCCATTAGGATTAAAGAACGCAGGCACAACTTACCAAAGAATGGTGGAGAAAATGTTTGACAATTGGATACATAAAACCCTAGAGATATACGTGGATGACATGCTTGTCAAGAGAAAGCTTCCACAGGACCATGCAAAAGATCTCAAAGAAATTTTTCAACAAATGAGGAAGTTTAATATGAAAATTAACCCGGCAAAGTGCACTTTTGGGGTAACCTCAGGAAAATTCTTGGGATATTTGGTCACCAAACGAGGCATCGAGGTTGACCCAGAAAAAGTACGGTCCATACTAGAAATGCCCTCTCCTTCCACAGTTAAGGACGTGCAGAGATTAAATGGTCGATTGGAAGCCCTGGGAAGGTTCATCGCCAGATCGTCCGACAAGCTTATAGATTTCTCCAACACCCTTAAGAAGGGAGAAAAATTCTCATGGAGCGCTGAATGCGAAGAAGCCTTCCAAAAAATCAAGGAGCATCTAGCTACCTTACCAATTCTATAGAAGCCCGACCCAGGCGAGAGAACCTTTACATCTACCTATCAGCGACTAACACCTCAATTAGTGCAGTTCTAACTCGAATAGATAAAGAAGTAGAAAAACCCATTTACTTCATAAGTAAGACTCTGACATCTACAGAGAAGAACTACTCCAAAATCGAGAAAATCGTACTGTCCTTAG
Source organism: Papaver somniferum (assembly GCF_003573695.1). Taxonomy (NCBI): domain Eukaryota; kingdom Viridiplantae; phylum Streptophyta; class Magnoliopsida; order Ranunculales; family Papaveraceae; genus Papaver; species Papaver somniferum. Next base: position 7,105,143 of record NC_039365.1, on the reverse strand, counting down.
TTTAAGTGAAACAAAAGTTGGGAACATACTTTCATGCACATACTGCGACTGTCATCACAAAAGATCCGATAGAATCTGTGATAGACCATGCCGACAGGGCAGAAAAAATCTCTAAGGGGGGGGGGGGGGGGGGGGGGGGGGGCGCAAATCAAACAATTTGGGGTGAAATATCAAGCCCATACAACAATGAAAACCCAAGTGGTTGCAGATTTCTTAGCTGATTTTCCTCTAGACGTTGCCGATGAAATCGAAGAAATCCCAGGAACGGGAGACGAGCTAGAAGACCCTCCCGAGCTAATTCGCTTGGAGAACCCAAGACGATGGGAAGTCTTTGTTGACGGTTTATGTAATTCGGAAGGATCTGGCATCGGAATGGTCTTTACGACGCCAGCAGGCCGAAGGATCGTTTACAGTTTAAGGCTGGAATTTCCCGCTACTAATAACATAGCTGAATACAATGCAGTTATACATGCCCTCCGCATAATAATCTCGCTCAGTGTTACCGAAGTGAGACTCACATCTTGTCATACGGAAAATTAATGGAACCTATCAAGCCTCGGATGCATGCTTACATCGATACCTGTAACTCGCTAAACACTATATCAGAAAAATACCACATCACGTTCCAGCATCTAAATAGGAACACTAATAGGCACGCAGATGCCTTAGCTTTCCTCGAATCCATGACAATAAATCCGGAGGCTACGAACGTAAGAATCAAAAGGGTAATGCTTCCCTCAGTATCCATAGAAGGAGACATGGGAATCCTCAATATGGACATAACAGGCCAAAACGAGGCTCTGCCCGAGTGAAAAAAAATTGGGTTTTTGTAAGTTGAGAAGAAGAAGAGTAGGTTTTAGAGTGAAAACTATGGTTTGTAGAAATGAGTGATTCATGTGGGGGTAATGAACAACCCGAAGCTCAAAATAACCAGGTAAACTTCATATACTCTTCTAATGGTCTATATGTTGCTCAAAGTGGTCGAATCACATCTACCTGGTAACCACTCAGTGAAAGGGTCGTCAATATCGAGGGTATAAACCCAAACGACTCTTAAAAGTCGTTATTGTATTGGGCCTAGCATTGACGACTCAAACCTGCAACTTTTCCAGGTTATGAAAAGTCGTCAATGTTTATTTTATAGCATAACGACCCTAAGGAAGAGTCATTATAGGGTTGTCTATAACATAGACGACTTTACAATCCAAAGACTCTGTATAAATATACCCTTTAGAGTCGCCATTTGGTTATGTATAAACCCAAACGACTCTAACCTAGGCCATTAAATCTTAAAACCCAGAATTAGGGTCGTTATCTCCTACATCTTACACGATGCCGATTTTTCATAAATAAAAAAAAACAAATGAAAAGTTGTTAGGGTATAAACCTATCGATATGACGACCCTATAATTGTAACTGTAATTTTTCGGTTGGAAAACCTAATTTCGAAAGTAACTCACCAAATTAAACGCAAACATGAATAAATTTGGGGTTTTAATTTCGATCGACGATTACAACGATGAAATCGATTGAAGAAATTATTTTTCTTTAGGTGTCGTTAAAGGCTAGAGACAGAGAGATGGGAGTCGGGTGGGGGAGGAGAAGGGAGGGTTTTGGTTTTCTGAGTCGTTAGACTTTTAGATATAGGGTTATTAAGTTTTAAGTTTTTATTATTAGAGAAAGGGTAAAATAGTACTCTCATCTATTTTCGAAATACTCCCATAATTTTTGGTGTGAGTATAAATTGGTAAGGTCCCCTAATTGTTTTTTTGGGCACCAATTAAACGACGATTGCAAACCCTTTTTTTTCCAGTTTATAGAACGTTTTTGCTGCTAGGGTTGAAATCCTTGCTCTCACCTTGAAATGAAGAAAACATTTGATTCGACTTTATCGAGCCTTCCACAAGATATTCAATTTGATATATTCTTAAGGTTACCACTGAATTCCATCTCGATTTGTAGGTGTGTATGCAAGCTCTGGCATATTCTACTCTGTAGCCTTAATTTTATTAAATATCACCTTAATCTTACTACCCGAAACAACCCTAAGCTCATGTTTAAGGATTACGACCTGGATGGAGGAGGTGTGTATGAACCAGCAACTTATTCTATAAATTATGCCTTAATTTTGTTATAAATGCATGACTTTTTATCCAAATGCATAATTTGTTATGTGTTTGTGGAATGTGTTATACTTCTTTTTTGGTGGCTGCATAATAGTTATGTATCAGGTTTTCGAAAATTTTGCCTAAAATGAGGATCACCTCCGATTTTTTCGTGAAAAAACAAAAAATTGATATTCTTGTTTGTAATCGTTGCGTAGTTCTCTTAAAAATGTTTTCAACGATATAAAATTTGTAAAATTCCAAAACGCGGATTTTTAGATATGTTATATCCAAGTTGCGTTGCCAATTATATCCCTGATGCATAACCTGTCATGCGGATGCATAATCCGTCGCGCATACATTTTTAATAATTTCATATAATTATGGGTGTCACGGAAATAATTATGGATGTCACGGTACCTAAAATTAATTGTGGACTTGACAATGAGAATATTATTTTCTTTGGGCCTGCGCCTAAGTTTCCCTTGCAAAAATAAGTGTTCGTGCATTGCGGAGGCCTATACATACTGCAATTGTTGGCTAGGTTAAAATAGATAGACAACAGGCCCGGCCCATCACCAAGGGAAACTTATTCTTGACAACCAAGATGGGACGAAAACTTATTTAAACCTTAAGCACTATAATGACAAAAAAAGAAAGTTAAAAAAAAAAACAACACTAGTAATCTTCTTCTTCCCTTGGAGAAACATGAGCCCACAATGGATTCTTCATGACCGTAGTAAACTCTTGTTTCTCTTACAAATCTATATCATCTCCAACATTAGCCGTCCACTTGAATTCCTTGATGTAATTAGCAACAAAATACTCAAGATGAAGCATTGCCAAACCAAACGCAGGACACATTCTTCTACCAGCTCCAAATGGTATCATCTTAACCTCTTTGTTCCTTGTCACATCTGACAATTCTTCATTTAACATACCATTATCTTCATTCAAGAATCTCTCAGGTTTAAACACCATTGGAGCTTCCCATACTTTTGGATCCCACCCAATTTCTGCTACCAGGACATTCACCGTGGCTACTTTTGGTATAACGTATCCATCTAACTTTATATCTTGAGTAACTGCATGAGGTAGAACAAAATGGCCAGGTGGATGTCTTCTTAGTCCCTCCAGAACTACAGCTTTCAAATATGGCAGTTTCTTCAAATATCCTTCTTGTATCTCATCACGATCAGAATCTAATGTTCTGATTTCATCATATAATTTGGATTGAATATCTTGGTGTTTTACTAAATTAGCCATAACCCATTGTAAAGCTATTGATGTCGTATCAGTACCTGCATTTAAAAACTCAGAACATAAACTAACAATTTCACTGTTTGTCAAGTTTCTTCCACCTTCATCAGGTAACTCAAGATTTAATAATGAATCAACATAGCATAACCCTAAAGTTTTTTCATTCTCTTGACATATTTTCTTCATTTGTTCTTGTCTTGATCTAATCAAAGGTATTAGTACATTTCCTTGATTACTTTTCAACTTATAAAACTCTTTCCATTTTTTCATGAAAAATATTCTACTGATCAACCTGGGAAGAAAATTTAGAATTTGAAATCTACTAAACCCTAATAAGAAGCTTCTCTGAACAGATTCAATTTCTCTAATCTTTTCCTCATCAAGTTTTTCCCCGAAACACATAAAAACAAGTAAGCAAAACATCCCAAACTGAAAATGATCACCAACAAGAACAGGGTTTTGCCCTGAATTTGATTGTTTACGTTCTTTTATTATATTCAAAACTCATTTTCGAACTGGTGAAAATGATTTGATCTTTGATGGATGAAGAATATGAAGAGTAAGATTTCTCGGAAGTAGTCTCCATAGAGGACCATGATAAGCTCCACTTATATTATGTTGATTACTTGAATTAATTTTTAATGTTTCTGATGATGGTGGACGATCAGCAAAAATTGCTCCATTTTGAATTAGGGCTTGATGAACTAAACTTGCGCTTGTAATGAAAATAAATTTACCATGACCAACTGATATAGTTATGATTGGTCCATATTTTGTTTTGAGATTTATAAGAGTTGGTTCGAAATCTGCAAAAGATTTTCTAAGCCATTGTAAACTTTATGATTGGGATTGAAACATGACCAGGTCGTAATTTCTTATATGGGGTCCGAAGATTGAATAGAGCTTTAAAAGTTGCACATAAGGAGAGTGTGATTATAATTATGAACAAAATTGAATATTCCATTAGAGACATGTGAGATGGTTTCAGGAGATGGTTGTTAGTGTGCATGCATGTGTATTTAAATGGCGAAGATTGGTAAAGATAAGAACCTGGAACTAACAATCATGCACCATTAATCAAAAGGTTAGGAGACGTTACAATTCTCTGTATCAAAATAGAGTATCGAACTATAAACATGCATGGGGAGACATAACTGAATATTAAAATGAATAAGAACGTATAAAAGCCCATTCTGTTTTCTGTTTTTCCTTTCTTTTGTTTGTTGCTTTCAGTTGTCTGTATTGTGATTCTGTTTTAGTAATATATTCCAACTTTACTTTGCAATTATTTTTTATAAAAGATTCACAAACTGCTCCACGTTTATTTCTTTCGTGATCAAACGATTCTTTTATTTGCAACCAAAAACCATCTCTTACCTTTCATGAACAAACGATTCTTTTATTTGCAACCAAAAGTCATCTCTTACAAAAAGGAGAAACTATCCAGTCGAGATTGAGGCTTTACATCGATAATAATACGAACCATTAATTAACCAAAATGCAATACCGTACAATTTTTCTACATAAAAATGGAGAATTGAACTAATGATGCGTGCACTAGTTAAACACAAACATGCATGGGGCTGATAGCCAGCCGGAACTGAATATTAACATGATATTCAAGAATTTTGTGTAGTCTCAGTCCATTTTATTTGTCCATACAGTTCACCGGAACATCATTCCCATTCTATAGTTGAAGGTGGTTTCGACGTGATGTCTAGAACAACTCGGTTTACACCCCTGACGCTATTGCCAATCTTTGCGGTCACATCCTCAAGAAACATACGATCAAAATAGTACCTGGAACAATTTCATCGAGATTATATGAGATATATAAACAAGGTAAAGTTTTACTCAAAGGTCAAGACCACCAGAAGAACTGGATTGTTGACATGCATTTAGTTTAGTTTAATGATGTAAGAAGTTTACAAGACAAGACAGCTCCTCAGAAATAACACGAAACAAATAACAAAATAATGACTGAACATTGAACATCACTTAAACCTGAAAATTAAAACATCCATGTCTAGAAGTAAGATGTATGGATGAATGATACAGCTCATCAGATTCATTTGGTTAATGTTCTAGTTTACTAAACTAATCCACTCGTTGTCGTCTTTTTGATGCTATCAAATGCTACGGTGAAAACTTAGCACACACTATTATGAATCTCACCTTTCACTTCCATTAAAGATGTAGTGCCAGAGAGTGGTAAATAAAGAGTGGTTGATATTGTTCCAAATATCATTGTACGGGTATCTTCATAGTATTTGTTTACACAAAATTGGTTAAAAAGACCAAAACCAATAATTCCTGAGTGAAAAGGATACTTAGATTTTGATACTGTTTAAATGGACAAAAATGTAAAAATAGCCACGATGTACACAGTTTCATCCTGTCAATTTTCAAATACTTTTTCTTATTTTTTAATTTACACAGAATGCATCCAATTTCATCTCGCTAAATTTTGGACAAATGACCCATTTTATTAGTATTGGAGTATGTAACACTTGTGGAGAAACTAGAAAAAAAAAGAAACAAGCCAGGTTTGGGAGAGCCTCATGCCCTCATGTTTTTGCCTATGACAAGAGAGAAATACTCTAAATAACACTGTCTAGGATCATACTAATTCATGTCTGGACAGAAACCAAGTGTGATAACATGGACTTACAATTAGGTCTCCGAACTATAGAATCATGTTCAATAACTCAACCAATAATTCCTGGGTGAAAAGGACACTTAGATTTTGATACTGTTTAAATGGACAAAAATGTAAAAATAGCCACGATGTAAACAGTTTCATCCTGCCAATTTTCAAATACTTTTTCTTATTTTTTAATTTACACAGAATGCATCCAGTTTCATCCTCGCTATATTTTAAGTTTAAGCCAGGATGAATCCAGTTTCATCCTTGCTAAATTTTTTTTGTCCATTTCACCCATACTAAATTTTACTCGTCCATTTGAACCATGTTTTAAAAATATTTGGACAAATGACCCATTTTAATAGTATTGGAGTATGTATCACTTGCGGAGAAACTAGAAAAAAAAGAAACAAACCAGATTTGGGAGAGCCTCATGCCCTCATGTTTTTGCCTATGTCAAGAGAGAAATACTCTAAATAACACTGTCGGGGATCATACTAATTCATGTCTGGACAAAAACCAAGTGTGATAACATGGACTTACAATTAGGTCTCCGAACTATAGAATCATGTTAAATAACTCAACCATTTCCAGCATAAATTTCATGACAACACTGAAATAAATGAGTATAAAAAAACAGCAAGCCATATTTCTCAGTTTTTGTGGGTGAATATTGGGAATATTGATAAACTGCCCCACTCTCAATTTTGGTTTAATAAATTGTTCCCGTTTTTTTCAATTTTTCAAAATTGCCCCCACTATTAACTTTTCCATCTAATTTAGTTTTCCATCCAATTTTTTACTTATTTACCCTTTACCTGTCACGTTTATCTTCTACTTCATTTTTTCAGGTTCGTCGAGCTCGGTTCACGGATTTAGGATTCGGGGTTCAGGGTTCAAAGTTCATGGTTTTGAGTTCATGGTTCAAGATATAGTTCAGGGTTCAGGGTTTAGGGTTCATAGTTCAGGCTTCGTTGTTCATGGTTCAGGGTTCATGGTTCACGATATAGTTCAGGGTTCAGGATTAGGGGTTTAGGGTTCATAGTTCAGGCTTCGTTGTTCATGGTTCAGGGTTCATGGTTCACGATATAGTTCAGGGTTAGGGGTTTAGGGTTCATGGTTCATGGTTAGGGTTCATAGTTCACGACATAGTTCAGGGGTAAATATGACTTTTTAACAGGTGAGATAACTGCCACCTTGCATTTAACGGGATGGAAAGCATTATTTGAAAAAATGGGCACTTTAGAAAAGTGCAAAAAAGCGGGGGCACTTTTTTTTACCCTAATTCAAAACTGGGTCACTTTATCAAAATCCCTGTGAATATTTTAGTAATTGATCCCATGGCATCTTAAACACAAAATTGGTTAAAAAGACCAAATCAACAATTCCTGGGTGAAAAAGACATCTAGATTTGATACTGTTTACATGGACAAAAATGTAAAAATAGCTAGGATGTAAACAGTTTCATCCTACCCATTTTCAAATTCTTTTTCTTATTTTTAATTTACATCAGGATGCATCCAGTTTCATCCTCGCTATTTTTTAAGTTTAAGCCAGGATGAATCCAGTTTCATCCTTGCTATTTTTTGGTGTCCATTTCACCCGTACTAATTTTTACTCGTCCATTAGAACCATGTTTTAAAAATATTTGGACAAATGACCAATTTTCCGCATCTTAAAGAGTTAAAGATCTGACATTAATAGCTCAAAGCAACGTTTGTTACTTTACCTCAAAGAAAGAAAGAACGAAGAAGCTTAATTTATGGAAATGGAAATTGAAGCTCTCGACTAAGCCTCTTATTTTTTTGAAATATTGTTTGCCGTTTGCGATATGGTGGTCAATTTTGTTGGAAAGAAATGATATCCTAATAGCGAAGAAATAAAGGAAAAAAACATTAAGTTCTCTCATTTTAGATATCAAATTGTTGTTACTTAGTTGGACTATCAATGTTGATTCGTTTAAAAACATTAAACTTGATGATTTGGTTTTTGATTGGGTGAACTTGTTTAGAGAGTAGCTTGTTGTAAACTCTCTTTTTACCTCTCTTCTTGTACCTTTGGAGGGTGCTATTTTAACACTCTTTTCTTATTTATTTCAATCTTGCATTTTTCGAAAAAAAAAAAAAAGCTTAATTTAAAAAAAAAGTACTCCTTTAAATTAAAATAATAATAAGAGAAGGAAAACAACTCACCAGTCTGCCGTCATACCATCCTCACTAGTAACAGCCCTAAGGGCAACAGCATGACAGTGAGTTCTCTGATCACCCTGAACACCAACTGATATTTCGGGCAAAAGTACTGCAAAAGCCTGCCAGATGAAATCATATAGTCTAGCTTCTTTGATAGACTGAATGAAGATCTCATCAACCTGGAAATATATTATGCAAATGTAAGAGCTAGGCAATCCACTACAATCCCTATGGTTTTAATCGACAAAACAGTAGTTAACAGACCTGACGAAGAGCCTCCAATGCATTTCCTTGCGTGACATCACCTATGATTCGTACTGCAAGACCTGGACCAGGGAAGGGGTGGCGCTTAAGAAACCCCTCGGGAACATTTAAGATCTTTCCAAGCTCCCGTACCTTAGAAAGAAGAACCAAGTAACAATGAGAAACACAGAGCAACTTAGCCCATACGCAAACTAGTTGAGCCGGCCTATAAAAAAATTTATGTCAAACCTCATCCTTGAATAAAAGCTTAAGTGGTTCAATAAGCTTCAATTTCATGGCCTTGGGGAGCCCCCCAACGTTGTGATGGCTCTTGATTGTGTGTGAATGGCTTCTTCCGCTTCCTGGTGGTGGGCATGATTCAATAACATCAGGATAAAGGGTTCCCTGAACCAAGAAAGAAGGTTTCTTCCCTATTCTTTTCTCTAAATCTGTGGCGAAGTTATCAAAGACGGCAATAAACTCCTTTCCAATTATTTTTCTCTTAATCTCAGGATCCTCTATGCCTTTCAGCTTGCCTAGGAACTGCTCAAGTCCATCATGACAAGTAACTGGCACGCGAAGGTCCTTTTCAAATAGTTCCATCACACGTGTTAGATATTTGATTGAATTTATGATGATGATTAAGAAGGATTTTAATTGATAATGGAGTGAGAAACTAATAGTTTCTACCCACTCTATTTTCTTTGATTTCTTTCTTCATAATGATTTCTCTCTCTACACATGATCAATATAAGACCATAGAGATAAGATGACATGTGGACATCTATTGTCCATACAATTCTACGACTATTTATATTCTTACACTCCTATTACATTTGAACATTACATTAACACTCAACAATCTCCTCCTTAATGTGATGTTCTACAACTCCAAGTAATTCCCTAAAGTTTTGGAACTTGCCTTTGGGAAGTGCCTTGGTGAATATGTCCGCCAATTGATCTTCCGTCTTGCAATACTTGAGTTCTATCTCACCATCTTCAACGGCTTCTCTAATGAAGTGATACTTGAGTTTGATGTTCCTTGCTCTTCAATGCTCAACCGAATTTTTGGACATATCAATTGCGGATTTATTATCACAAAAAATTTCGGTGCACCCTTCTTGGTTCTCTTGAATATCTTCCATGATTCTTCTTAGCCATACAACATGAGATGTAGCTATTGATGCTGAAATGTACTCCGCTTCCGCCTGGATAGAGCTACGGTTTCTTGCTTCTTCGATGCCCAATTAAATTTTCCCGAGCCAAGAGAAAAAGCATACCCCGATGTACTCTTCATGCCATCAATACACCCTCCCAAGTCACTATCACAATAGCAACTAATTTGACATCCAACTTTCTTGAATACATGATTCCAAAATTCATTGTTCCTTGTATGTACCTCAACAACCTCTTTGTCGCGCCAAGATGTAAATGACTAGGTGAGATCATGAACTTAGAAAGCATACTTGAATCAAACATGATGTCGGGTCTTTTAGGTGTAAGATACAACAAGTTTCCAATAAGATCTCTATAGTAAGTCTCATCAACTTTTCTTCCTCCATCATCTTTCTTGAGTTTCTCATTCACTACAAGTGGTGTAGATGTGGGTTTACAACCAAGCATACCAAATTTCTTCAACACCTTTTCGGCATATTTTCTTTGAGAAACGAACACTCCATCTTCACTTTGGTGGACTTCTGTACCAAGAAAGTACTTGACAAAACCCATGTAACTCATCTCATATTTCATCATCATTTCTCTCTTGAATTTCTCAATCATATGGGCATCATTACCCGTAAAGATAAGATCACCAACATATAAAGCAACAATGAGAATAGATGTACCTTTTGTCTTCACATATAATGTAGGCTCACTCTTGCTTTTGTTGAAGTTTTGCCTTTTGAAGTATCCATCTATCTCACTATACCAAGCTCTTGGTGCTTGCTTTAGGCCATACAAAGCTTTCTTCAACTTGTACACCTTATATTCTTCTCCTTCCACCACAAAACCTTGTGGTTGTTCTACATAGACCTCTTCATGGAGTTCTCCGTTCAAAAATGCCGATTTGACATCAAGTTGATAAAATAACCAATCTTTTTGGGAAGCCATAGCAATCACGGCTCTAATGGTGTCAAGACGAGCAACCAGTGCAAACGTTTCATTGTAGTCGATACCGGGTTGTTGTGAGTAGTCCTTTGCCACCAACCTTGCTTTGTATCTTTGAAGTGACCCATCCGCATTGTGCTTCACCTTGTAGATCCACTTCACACCAATAACTTCTTTGTCACTTGTCCTTGATACTTTCTCCCATGTGTCGTTATCATTAATGACAACAACTTCTTCTTTCATGGCTTTTATCCATACCGGTTCTTTTGATGCTTCTTCAGAATTTTCCGGTTCAACCGTACAATAGTTACATCTTTCATACACTTCACTCAACCTATGCATCTTCCTTGGTGCCTATGGTATTGATGTTGATGCACTAGTACTTGGAGACATACTTGGAGATGCTCTAAACCTTGCATTTGGGGGTGTTTGAGGTAGTTCTTCACCTTCTTCTTCACCTTCTTCTTCACCTTCTTCTTCACCTTCATTTATTGCTGAATTTTCTTGTTAATCATCAAGAATAACGGTTCTCTTCTTAATTTTACCTTCTTCCCAATTCCATGAAGCACCTTCATCGAACAAGACATCACGACTTGTGATCATTGTGTTGTTTTTAAAGCTAAACAACCTATAACCTTTTGATTGGAGGATATAGCCAAGAAATATACATTTCTCACTTGATTCATAAAGCTTTGTTCTCTTCACCTTTGGAATTTGAGAATAACACACACTACCAAAAACTTTGAGATGCCTTACCAATGGTCTTCTCCCACTCCATGCTTCAAAAGGAGTTTGATTCCATACGGCTTTTGTTGGACACCTATTCATCAAGTAGACGGCGGTCTTAACGGCTTCGTCCCAAAACTCTTTAGGAATACCCTTCTCATGAAGCATGGACTTCGGCATCTCCATCATGGTTTGGTTCTTTCTCTCGGAAACACCATTTTGTTGAGGAGTATAACCCACGGTTAGTTGCCTTTCCAAGCCTTCATCTTCACAAAATTTATCAAACTCTTTGTTGTTGTACTCTTTGCCTCTATCACTTCTCAAAACTTTGATGTAGTGACCACTTTGCTTTTCAACAAGGATCTTGAACTTCTTGAAGATGCTAAAAACTTTGGACTTTTGTCTCATGAAGTACACCCAAGTCATACGAGTAAAGTCATCAATGAATAAAATGAAGTATCTCCATGAGTTGGTGTCTTCATTGGTCCACACACATAGGTATGTACCAAACCAAGAAGTTCCTTTGACCTTCATGCTACACCTTTTGGGAATGGTTGGCGATGTTGCTTCCCAAGTGCACAACCTTCACACACTCCATCTTTGTGGTTGATATGTTGTGTAAGTCCTTGCACCATGTTCTTGTTGGAAAGCACCTTGAGACTATTGAAATTCAAGTGCCCTAGTCTTTTATGCCATAACCATGTTTCATCAATGGTTTCCATCCTCAATGCAACATTTTTTTTGCTTTTCAAACACAATTGGAAAGCTTATACTTTTCTCCATCTTGATACTCTTCATAAATTTTCTCTTGTTGTTGTGCTTCTTGTCATAAATGGTGCAATATCCATCTTCAAAATGAACCGCATACCCAAGTTTTTGAGAAAATACAGTGAAGTCGATCTCCAATTGCCTTATGCACCAAAGTTGTTGTCACTGTAGAATCAACACCCCTAGATAAAGAACAGATAACATGATCATCATAGGAAACTACTCTTTTAATAACTTTAATTTCTTATTCTAGTACATCTTCCATCTTCCATTCAGGAGTTATTCCACAGACATCCAACAGAAAACTGCTCAGCATTGCCATTCCTTCCGTTGAGTGTGTCACCTCGGGATGTACTGAAGGCCGTAAAACTTCCTTTTGGGATCCTCGATAGCAGCAGTGGAACCCTGTTGACTCTTAGCAACAACAGTAAACCCGTCGGGCAATTTCACAGCTTCTTCACCATGACTCATCCAAACACTCTGTTTAGACCCAATCCCACCACTCTTATACAACCCACTCTCCTTTAATACCTCAATATCCATTTTCCCATACTCTTGTTTCTCACCAGTATGAACAACACCACCAAGTTCCTAAACAATCAGTTGTAAAAATAAACATTGATGCTTCTTATATGTATGAAAAAAAAAGGAAGTGTTGGACTGATTATTCGGGACTGTGCAGGTACCACACTAGGGGTCAAGGGAGTAAATCTAGATGAGGAAGTAGAGGCAGAATTTGGAGCTGAGTATTTTGAGTGCAAAGCTTTATTATTGGCAGTTGAATGGATGGAGCATCTAGACTACAAGAAGGTGGTTTTTGAAATGGATTGTGATAATGTGGTGAATTCTCTGCAAAGAGTGGATTCTCAGATACATTGGCATAACCAACATTTACTTTCAGCTATTAAAAATAAATTTTCTAGTTTCAATTTCTGGTTCTGTAAGTCGGTTCATAGATTGAGTAATAGTGTGGCTCATTCTATAGCTGAAAAAGCTAGGCTTGAAGCCAATAACTTTATTTATATGAACTACTATCCTCTTGATATCACTAGATTGACAGGAGATGATTATGTAAGTTTTCAAATCAATTAATGAATAATCTTTTAGTATCAAAAAAAAAAAACCATAACAAATACCCAAAACAAATATACCGTTAGATTCGGCATATTCAATAAACCCATTTGGTAAAGTTGGTCATCTTCTGAATGAACAAAGTGGGGTCCACCTGATAAGATTATGACTTTAGGGTTTAAGTCTGTGATGGTTTCGAGTGATGATGTGTCGGAGATACAGAGTGAGAAGATGGAGAGTTTTCTGATACGACGAGTTATGAGATGTGTATGTTGTGAACCGAAATCAAGGAGTAAGACTAGATTTGTTGATTTTGGTGTTGGGGTTTCCATTGGTTCTTGGTGGTGGTAGTGGTGGAGAGGGGAAAGATGGAGGAGATATGGAAGAACCTTTAGGGTTTATATTAGGGATATTTTGATTTTGGGTCCCAACTTTGTGACATAGTTACATTTGGGTCCTAGAAAGTTTTAAATTAGAGTTTGGGTCCCAGGACTCACGTTGACCGTCTTGACCGTCAAAAGAGGGTTAAATAATTGATATTACCAACTGAAACCAAACATTTGATTTATTTACAAACGATGTCCTAATCTTCTTCCCCTGTTTTCTAACGTACATTAGCACCAGTGCACCACCATTACTAGGGCTGCACAACGGGTAGGGTGGGTAGGATATGGCCTATATCCGCCACCCTACCCGTTTACCGGCGGTTAAGAAAATCTTTACCCGCCACCCTACCCGTCAAATAATGGATAGGGTAGGATACGGTTAAAAAATTGGCGGGTAGGGTAGGGTTGGCGGGTAGGAGTAGGGTATGTGCACTTCTAGGTAGGGTGGGTAGGATATGGCCTATACCCGCCACCCTACCCGTTTACTGGCGGTTAAGAAAATCTTTACCCGCCACCCTACCCGCCGAATAGTGGATAGGATAGGATACAGTTATAAAACTGGCGGGTAGGGTAGGGTTGGCGGGTATGGGTAGGGTATGTGCACCCCTAACCATTACCATCAATTCAAGCTAGCGTACGTTCTACACAATCTTAATTTACAAACTCTAAAAATCACTTCTATCTCATCCACTCATTATGATATCTACGGAAACAATTCACTCCCTCTTCCCTAACTTCTCGGCTAAACCCAAATCATTGAGAATTTTGCACCCAAATCCGTAAAAACAATCCTTGTGTATATCAGTAACTTCTAAACCCTGTCATGGACCTTGAAAAACAACCCGCAAAGTCTATGGAAAACCCGGTCAATGTGACGTACAAGTACTGGTGATGTAAAAAAGTTTTCTTTTGAGACTTTCCTCAAACAAGTGCTGAGCGTGAAACGGTGTTGGCAAGATGAGTTTGTCGTGTTCTTTCAACCTCTGCTGACTGCTATATTACCTTCCCTGCAGAGAATCCAAATTCAACAACTACCCAACATCATTAATCTTATATAAACACCAAATCGCCCATCAATCGCTACCATTAATCACCTAAAATGACGACATCAATTCACTTGTTCCTTACCATTTCTCGCCACTGTCCAAATTTCTTCAGATTCTCTGCCAAAATCCAAACCAAGGTAGGGTATCTCTTTCTCTCTCTTTATCTTTTTTACATTTTGGTTTACCACATTGATGAGTCAGTCAAATGGTGGTAATTGGCGTTAGTATTTAACGGTGAGGTATCGTCATTTGGATTAGAAAACAGGGGAAGAAGATGAGGATATGGTTCGTGAATGAATCAAATGTTAGATTTAAATTAGTAATTTTAATTATTTAACCCTGTTTTGGACGGTCAAGACGGTCAACTTGAGTCCTGGACCCAAACTCTAGTTTCAAACTTTCTAGGATCAAAATGCAACTCTGATCATAAAGTTGGGACCCAAAATCAAAATATCCTTTATAAGGTTCGGGAACTAGGGATTTTAGGATCGCAGGAATTTATCGATCTTGTTTCTTTTTTCCGATAATCTGACGCTGAAGACGATGTATGCTACTTGATTCTCGGGATCTTACTGAAAAAATAAAGTAAAAGACACTGTAATAACCACCGGGACATTTGTTATGGTATCTTAACAATTAACATGATATTCAAGAATTTTGGATAGTCTCGGTCTTAATTATCAAACGATGGGATACCCAAATCCGTTCATTCATGTGGGTTTATCTGGCTGCATATATTAGTTGATTAGTTGATTTTAGTTGATTAGTTGATTTTAAATGACATCAAATTAATCTTGTATTGATTAGATAACAGTTGGTATATCTATTTCAACAAATAAAGTCGTTATTTAATAAATTTTGTATTGACTGTTGATA